>NC_142940.1:41496776-41541776 GCF_046866305.1 Octopus bimaculoides
CCGTCGAATCCAACGGTGCAGCAATTCTGTTCAACCATCATTCGTAATTCGTAAAAAAAAAAAAAAAACACTATTAGATTTAATTACTACCTTGCCCTTCCCTATAGTTTTTGCTGTTATTTTGCCCTGGTTCATCCCTAATCGAGCAGATCTATGAACAAAGCCATTCTCGCCTTTTCTGATATAGGGTACGGTGCGTCAGGCACCATCATCGAATTTGCCCTTCACTGTAAGGAGAAATTTAACAAAGTTGATCAAGTCTGTTTTCGCAGTCCCAAGAAGGAAGTAGGGTTCCTCAAGATCCAAAGTATGCGCGCGTGCGTGTGTGTGAGAGACAGAGAGAGAGAGGGTGAGAGACAGAGAGAGAGAGAGAGACCTGGTGGATAGTCACAGGCCCCTCTTCAGTTCTCTGAGCTCTGGGACCAACGTGCCAGCTGAATCTTATCTGTCTCTTATAGACAGTGATGGTACGGTGTGATTTGCGAGATTCGGCTGCTGTTTATTGGAAGATGAGTGATCACAAAGAAGGCCCCTTTGCATCTGTAAGGAAGAAGAAAAGAAAAATTCTATAAAGTAACGATTCCATAAAGTAGCGATTCCATAAAGTAGCGCTTCCATAGAATAACAATTCCATAAAATCTTACAAGACAACTGTATAGGGTTGTCATTTAACGGAAAATCCTGCGACAAGACGTAACTTAAATCTGCGGAAACTCAGCGATAATTCATGGGGTGCACGATGAACAGCGAGAATCTAAACAATGCATCTACAGTAATCCCTCGACTATCGCAGGTGTTCTGTTAAAAAAAAAACCGCGATAGGTGAAAATCCGCGAAGTAGAAACAATACTGTACTGTATATATTTATTATTATTATTTTTATAATTTGTATATATTTATTTTATTGCGAATGCAAAACAAAACCATAGAGGAATTGATGTAAGCTTAACGAATAAACTGCGATAGGTGAACCGCAATATAGCGAGGTGTTACTGTAATCACTTTCACAACGTTTTATGAGATTTGAACGTAAATATCTTATCGCTGTTGTTTTTCGTTATCGAAGAACATCTTTCGTTAGACGTGTGTTCATTAGTACTCGACTTGACGATGTAATGAGACTTTGATACACCGAGTTTTATCTCTTCAGTCGTAGCTACTCTGCCAGGCCGACGAGCGCGAGCTCTTGTTAGATGCATTGTTCCGGCGGAGAAACTTTGAGGAGACATACAACGATGTCGAAACACTGCAGTTTATCAAAGTCCCCTTACTCCGACGAGATGAGTGTTATGATCATGCAACATGTAAAACAGTGGTTTTCAACCATTTTTTGCCGACGGGCCCCTTTCATTCTTATTTTATTACAGTGAACCCTCGTTGTCATTCAGTGCTTTAAAAAACCCTATTATATTTTCATAATCAAATATTTGGAATTGCTTAAACAAAAATTGAAATATTTTGTGTGTTGTAGAAGTATAACCGGTTTATTATAAATGTTAACAAAATGTTATGGATCCCCAAAGGTCACGTGGACCCGGTTGAGAATCTCTGGTCTAAAAGATGTTCTCCGATTGCGATAAACAACAGCGATCAGTTAATCTACATTCGGATCTGCCAAAACGTATTAAGAATGAATTTTTTTCTAGAAATAACTAAGAAAATTGTTCAATAATGAATAAATAGATTAAGATTTTATTTGATTTTGAACTTGTTTACGCCCCTTAACTCGTACTGAGTAAATAATTTTAAGCAATGACTGATGTGGCTATTCAAAAATAACGTGCTAAGTATGATGTAAATTATTGTGTAACCCATGAAATTATTACATCTTTTGTGAAACAATGTGTTATCTAAGACTACTTTGTCAAGCTTCAAGGTGCGTAGTCCAGTGGTTAGGACGTTGGGCTCGCAATAATAATGTCATATGCAGTGTTCTCTCTAAACCAATGGATTTCAATTGGGGTTCACATGATCTTTAGGGGTCCACGTAAGATTTTGTTGTTAAAGTTTATTTGCGAGAAATCAGTTATACTTCTACAGTACAGAAAATATTCTAACAGTTTTCTTATACAATTCCTAATAATACCTAATTATACAACTATAATAGGAGTTTTAAAACATTGAATGGCTACTGGGGGTCCACCAGAGTAAAATGGGAACTAAGGGGGTTCATAAGCAAGAAATGGTTGAGAACCACTTTAAACTGAGCCCTTGTGTGTACACATGTGTACACGTTTTGCAACAAAGAAATGAATGTAATATTTTGTCAAGGAAGACAAAATTTGCATGCAACACAAATTCCTGCGCACACTCAAAGCAATAATAATAATAATAATAATAATAATAATCAGAGAGGACATTGGTCCTAAGTTTTCTTTCTGGAGCGGGTGACATAAAGACTCCGTGAACACGGCACTTCACTTCGCTTCACGCTGTTTGTCTAACCAGTTAAAAATGAGTGTTATATCTTAGCTGTACCGTTGAGCCAAGATTATGAGGGTCGAGAGCGTGTCTATAACAATTAGCGAAACCGTTGATCATGTGACCAAGCCATACTCGCGCTCGCAAATATTTACAGGATGGTAATAGAATTTGAGGGAGATTTAGCTGTTATTTTCAGCAGATCAAGTAACCGTACAAAGTTGTTATTGTTTAACCCCGCATCGACATTAATTGAGTAGGTCTATGATCAAAGACGTTTTATCTAGAGACTCTCACTATTTGCCTGGCCCTTATTTGAAGCTTTATATTTTGATAGACATATACAAATTTGCCTGTTATTAATCACCCGTGACTCTTAAATAAATACAAGCTTGCATTTATCTACTCCGTATCAGAAACAAACTAGTCTGTTAACAACATTGACTGGTTCCACTCCCAACAAGACTTTTATTTATTCATTGTAACCTGACCCTGTTCTTATTGCTACTAGACGCCAACAAATAGCTTTTTAAGTATTTATTTTACTACGTCTTGAGGTTTTTCAAGATTTCCTGTCCATGTAAACACAAAAAGCCTGTTATGGGACGTAATTAATTAATGAACGTCCGCCTCTAAAGTAGGGCCAGACAAGTTCAGTGTGAGTTTCCTAATTCAAGAGTATCGTAAACATTATTACCATTATGATATTTCTAATTAGCTACATTAATTAGCTACATTTAATGCTTGCTACATTAGGTATGTTAACATTGTTGTGTGGTTTAGAAGATCGCTTTACACCTGTTTGGTCCTTGGTTCGATCTCAATGCTTGGCCTTTTGAGCAACTGTCTTCTGCCATAACGTCGAGTTAACAAACACACTATCCAAATTTTGGTACAAGGCCAGTAATTTCGGGGAAGGTGATAATCGATTGTCTCGACCCCGGTGTTCAACTGATACCTGATTTATCGACCCTGAAAGGATGAAAGGCAAAGTCGATCTCGGCGGAATTTGAACTAGGAACAGGAAGAAATGCCGCTAAGCAGTTTGTCCGGATATTTATGGTTTGAAGGCCAACACTTGTTTTCTTAACGAAACACTTTCAAACTTGGGATACTGGTAGAATGTGTCATATAAAACATCTTTTTCTCTTAGCCTTCTTAACAAAAATTACTTCTTAATAAGCTATTTCATGTTAAAGTTGTCGTATTTCTGTAATTTCAACCAATCACTGACGTCTATTCAGCTGAATACAGTTAGTGCTGTTCGGTGTCAAGTGTGTTATTCCTTGTTTAATTATATCATTATTCCCTAGTAAGGGTTTAAGGTTAGGGTTAGGGTTATGGTTATGATTTATAGGGTTAGGGTTAAGGTTATGGCAAAAATAATCATAACCCTAACCGTAATCCTAAAACTAACCCTAACTCTAAAACCCGAACCCTAACCCTAAAACCCTAAAGCTAAAACCAGTACAAACGCACAAACGATGTCATAAATAACAGTGACAAACGAAATATATACCGCTGATAGTTGATGTTGACAACGGATAGTTTTTGCTGACAAACAACGGCACTAATGTTATTCAAGGGAAAAAATCCCGGAACACCGTTGTTTACATTCCACGGCGTAAATGTTTTCACCTCAATAGACCTCAGTGATTGGTTGAAATTACCGAAATACGACAATTTTTTTACATGAAATAACTTCGAATACAAATTTTTTTATCTGTTCTATAACACAAAATATACAAGTATTCGAAGTTTGAAAGTGTTTCGGTACCAAAAACACTACAAAAAAAAAAAAAAAATGTTGGCCGTCAAACCATAAGGATCCGTTTGTCCAGTATGCTAACTATTTTTGCCCCCTTTATAATAATAACTGCGTGTATTTGTCCGTCCAATCCTTGACAGCCGATGCAGGTTTGTTTACATCTCCGTAGCATAACAGTTCGGCAAAACAGAACGATAAAATACTATCCAGACTTTAAAAAGATGTAAGTACTATGGCAGTTTCGTTCGACTAAACCTTTCAAGGTTGTGTCCCAGTATGGTCGCAATCAAATGACTGGAGCAAGTAAATCGATATGTATACCACTGAGGCAGATTAAAAAGGACGTAGTAAACCAAACGATATGAAATAAGTTCAAACGACAATCAATAACGTTGCTCTTCACTGGCCAAAGAATTTCCGGCTCATATTAAGAGTCTACTTAGCGTATTTAGATCGAAATTCCGATCATCGTTTCCTGTTATTTATTATTTATTTGTTGTTTGTTTCTTTTGTAGATTGATGATATAAACAAACATTTGAAAATATTGATAAAGGTTCTACTAAATAAAAAATAGAAAAAGAGAAAAAAAAAAGCGGCCAGCTGATCCCCCTTTCAAAAGAACAATTCCTCCCATTACTACTCAATACAAAGCAAGGTATTTCAAATACACAAATAGATGAATATATATTTGTGTCTTTATCCATTGTGTCAAAGTTCACGACATCGGGGCGTGAGCGTGCGTGCGTGCGAATAATGTCACTAAACAATGATGAGGTCGAAAATTTGTATTGAACCTAGAAGCTTAAAGAAATTTTCCGTAAATATAATAATTAAAAAAAAAAAGAAAAAGAGACGCTGACATTCCTGTGTGATTAGGAAGTTCGTTTCACACGCGCATGCACGCGCGAACAGATTCTACACGGTTTCCCGAACCAAATTGGCCGAGCCGACCAATGACTTGTAAATAAATTTGGCACATGGATGCGCTGTGGAAGCTGTGTGTGTGTGTGTGTCCAATCAATATTGGTTTGTTTACGTCCTACTGGTGTTGATTTCTTCGACTAACTCCAACAACGCGGTGCCCCAGCATTGCCGCAGTTCAATGACTCACATAAAAGAATAGCAAAATAAAAGTACACACCGTTTTATGAAAATAACCAAACCATCGCCGACATATATTTCATTAAGAGTCAAGTATTCCTGTATGTGTCCTCTTTTTCGCATTATTTTCTAGCAAGCACGCCGGACAAAATGGTGAGCGACATTTCGCTCGTCTTCATGTTCTGAGTTCAACATCCGCTGAGGTCGATTTTGCCTTTCATCCTTTCAGGGTCGATAAAATATGTACCGTTTGAGCACTGGGGTTGATGTAATCGACTTAGCCACTTGCTCGAAACTACTGGCCTTGTGCTAAAATTTGAAACCATTATTTACAAGCAACGATTCCTATTAAGAAGTGTGTTTAATAAAGAAGTCGATCCTACTCAATTTAAAATCGATATTAATCCCAAAATTAAAGGCGGTGAGCTGGCAGAATCGTTAGCACGCCGGACGAAATACTTAGCGGTATTTCGTCTGCCGTTACGTTCTGAGTTCAAATTCCGCCGAGGTCGACTTTGCCTTTCATCCTTTCGGGGTCGATAAATTAAGTACCTGTTACGCACTGAGGTCGATGTAATCGACTTAATCCATTTGTCTGTCTTTGTTTGTCCCCTCTATGTATACACTTAAAATTTGTATACAAGTAGCAATTTTCTGTTAAGGTTTCCTCTTTTGCCAGTTGCACTAAAGAAATAAGAATCATTAGCATGCCTGGCAAAATGCTTACCATTTCGCCTGTTTTTGCGTTTTGAGTTAAAATTCCACTGAGGTGGACTTTGCTTTTTATCCTTGGGGTGGGGGTCGATGAAATAAGTTTCAGTCAAGCACTGGGAGCGGTGTCTTCGACTGCCCCCTCATCTCCCTACAAAATTTCATGCGTTGTTCCTACAGCAGAAATGATACTAATCCCAAGATTTATCTCAAAATCGATCACAAAATTAAGAGAATTGCTTTAGAGATATCTAATGCAGATGCAAAAGATGACTGCGTGTAAATTTAACGAATTAAAAAAAGAATTACGTAAGTGCATGAAGCGGGGAAAATGAATTAAAAATATCTACGCCAAAATTATAATGAAGGTAAAAAATGAAACTTTACAGCTGAGATGATTTTATAAACACATCACCAGTTCATAAATTCCCGAAGAAAAGTACTTTTGAGATCAAGAACAAAGCTATGTAACTTGGCTGAAACCAGGTTACGAGAGAGAGAGAGGGAGAGGGAGAGGGAGAGAGAGAGAGAGACTGACTGACTGACTGACTGACCATCGTATGTAGGCACGGACATCATTGTGTGACTAAGAGGCTCGCTTTGCAACCACATGCTTTGCTTATCAATCCCACCGCGCGGTACCTTATAGCACCGGGCTGACCAATACTTTGCGATTGAAGTTGGTGGGCGGAAACAATGTGCAAGCCTGTCGTCCACACTACGACTACCACTTGACAACAGGTGTTGGCTTGTAACTTAATGGTTCAACAAAGCAGAACAATGGAATACATTCCAGACTGTTTACAAATATCACGCAGTGGTTGGTGGGTGGTTGCGCATCTGTTCCACTAACCCACCACTTCTGCTTCAAGGGTGGTGCACCAGCATGACCACAGTCCAATGAATGAAACAAGTAAAATAGTGTGTGTGTGTTGTGTTGTGTTGTGTTGTGTGTGTGTGTGTGTATATATATATATATTGTTCGAAAAAATAGTTCATATTCTATGAACTCGTACCTCGTATTTTTTTGTTGTTTACGTTTTGTGATGTCCTGTTCCCACATATATATATATATATATATATATATATATATATACGTATAGATGTAAGTATGTACATATAGGTAAGTATATATGCATATATATATATATATATATATATATAACTTATATTATATATACATACATATACAAACCTAGTTTTTCTTATATACTAAAATAAATTTTAAAATCGGTATCTCTCCTCCCAATTCAAAGGTCACGCTCAGTGAACATAAAATCTCATCGAGCCATTCTGTTACATTTGTAAAATGCTGTCACCATTGACACTTATCAAATTAAAGCTGACCAAATTAATCGGGAGCTAAATTCGATAAATACTAGAATTTGAAACGAGCTTTTGACATATACAAATTTGTTATCATTTACAAGGTTTGGTTTCTGTCTATTTCGAAAAAAAAAAAAAAAAAAGATATATTACTCTAAGCTTTTATTTATAATCATTTGTCTTTGGTTAGTAAGTCTTATTTCCTATTTGATTCTATGTAGAAAACAAAGGAAATGACATCTATTTTCCATTACATTTTGGACAGATTCAGCGCTGATTTGCTGAGGCAGAAATATTGTTATAGCAAATATTCTGCTCATTATCACAGATTTACTTGTCATTTGCTTGACCTTAACCTCTTCAGCATGTCCTTTAGTGGCTATCAATATGTGCATTTCTGATCATGAGCAGTAGTTGGGGGGGGGGGGGGGGAGTCTCGTAACCATGCATTGATAGGGATTCTTTAGGTTTGAATAAATGTAACAACAGCAAAGTTTGAAGGAAGTATTTGCCATTTTTCATACTTCCTAGGGGTAAGCAAATAGAAAATGATAGTTGCTACCCAAGTACAAAAATCGTGTTATACAGTGTTATTTCAAGTAAAGAAATGTAATCTATAAGCGTGGTTTTGTGTTCGATTTTACTGCGCAGCAAACGTTTTTTATTAGTCTTGGAGTGAGAAAGGTCTCGTTAGAGGAACTGGGGAGATGGAACTCCTTCGCACGCACACGTTAAGTTTGTGGGGGATTTTATAGATATCTTCCGAATAACAAAGGAACATTTACTGAGGAGAGAACTCAATACTAAAAGTGGAGTAGAATATAAAATTAGTTTGACTGGAACTTCCACAAAGTAACTTAGTTGAATAAAATGCTTAACAGTATTTCCCCCGGCTCTTTAGGTCCTAAGTTCAAATTCCACCGAGGTCGAGTTTTGCCTTTCATCATTTCGGGGATCGATAAAATAAGTACCAATTGAGTACTCGGATCGATGTAATTGACTTATCCCCTGCCCCGAGATTACTGGCCTTGGGCCAAAATTTGAAACCATAATTATTAGTTTTATTTTATTTTTTTTTCAACCATACGTTTATATTCTGTAAATAGAAGTTATTGATCCTCGTGTATTACACACTTCCTCTAAAAATGTGGCTTTTTAATGAATTAATAGTATTGCCATGGCACATGCATAAATATATCTTCTCCGAACACAAACTCGTCTTTCTAAGACTCTTGTTAGTCATATGACTTGTGTAAGGCTATCATTTGCAACTGGCAAAAGAGGAAACCTTAACAGAAAATTGCTACTTGTATACAAATTTTAAGTGTATACATTTACACTGAACAGTAGCAGAATGACCCTATCATATTGAGAAGTCTATTACGATCTTTGCTTGTTAAAAATTGATTAAAGAAAAATAAAATAAACACTGCTCAACTATTATCCTTTCTGATATGGTTTCATTTTATATTTATCGAGCAATTTGCTTAATTACTTTTCGCGAAAAAATCTTTGTTCGTTAAATTTGTGAGATATTTATTTCTTTTATTGCTCTGCTGCGAGCAAATATCGTGAATTTGCTTGTAAGCGAAAAAATTTTAAAGAAACTATGGAAATTACTATATGTGACACTCCGTCGGTTACGATGACGACGAGGGTTCCAGTTGATTCGTGAAATTAACGTGCAAGTGGCAGAGCACTCCACAAACACGTGTACCCATAACGTAGTTCTCGGACAGATTCAGCGTGACACAGAATGCGACAAGTTTGGCCCTTTGAAATACAGGTACAACTGAAACAGGAAGAAAGAGTGAGAGAAAGTTGTGGTGGAAGAATACAGTAGGGTTCGCCACCACACCCTGCCGGAGTCACGCGGAGCTTTAGGTGTTTTCGCTCAATACACACCCACAACACCCGGTCTGGGAATCGAAACCGCGATCCTATGACCGCGAGTCCACTGCCCTTAACCACTGGGCCATTGTGCCTCCACGGAAATTACTATAATGCTGTTTTCTATAAGTTACTTTCATATTACTTTTTTCTTTTTTACAAGCAAACTCACGATAGTTTCGGCGCCTTCTGTTACTTTCCAGAATCGATTTCTGTACGCTACTGGCTTTGTAGATAAGCAGTAATTTTCCGATTAAGCTACTTCTTTACTTTCTGCTGACGGTGGCTTACCACCAATTATTTTATTGCCGCTCGTTCCAGAAACACGAACATGCATCCAGAGAAAAAATATATTTAGCATGTGTCAATAGTAAACTTAATAGGACGTTATTACCTTGTGTCGCCTCGTTTTAGCTATCATCATATGTCATTATATTATTGCTCAATCATGAATTCATTTCAAGCTTATCGAACTCTTTACGCTGATTTACGCAAAAGAAAAATAGTATTTTTGGCACATGTACGTCAAATATATTCTTTCATCTAGTTTATCAGTAAGGCGAGGTTAAGTTGACACCTGATAAGAACTGAACTAAGAAATTAAACTATGCTACATTCCTTCACATCACAATCTATGCCATTACAACCGTCCAAAAGACATCCTACACCACTTGAAGAATCCTATATTTATTCTTGGACACAGGTCTTAATCCGTTAATCGGTTTAACATTAACACTCGACTCATGAATGCCTTTAAAACAGTTTACTGTACTGCAAGATTTCGGGCCAGGTTTCCAGCTTCATGGTATATTCATCCTTTCTTATTACCAGCACTGGGGGTATTGAAAAAGTTATGGGAGCTGTACCTTACTTCTCTAACTAAAAATGTATTAAATATAACCCACTGGAGCCAACATAGTCCTTAAACTTATTTGGAAAACATGTAAAATGAAAAACCTGCTCTAAACAAGCTTTTAATGTGGTGAGTCATTATACACTTGTTTATTTTCTTTATCAAGATTGTCTAGAAAGCAAAACCCATGTTAACTGATATCACGCGCAGACACACGCAGTAAATATTTTATTTCCATTTGCCCGCCTTACAATAATACAAAACAACCTTTATGTTGTCTTTCAACATGATAGAAGTGGTAGCTAAATTAACAAATTCACTGCTAAAAAAATAATAATAATGTTCTAACATCTTAAAAAAGACCAGTTGGGTAACGTGACCCAAGCTGCACAGTTTCGGAGACGACGGGTTGGTTATATTTGAGCGCCTTCGATCTATGGTCAAAAGTGTTTTAGTACTTAATTTACCTCGGTTGGATTTCCCACAGAAGGCTGAATAAAAATCTTCTCTTGAGATGCACAAACAGACATTTGATGTATGCCATCCAAAGACAACGTACATACTTCACACTAGACATACATTTCCCCGAACAGAGAGAAACATCGAGAAACCTCCTACACTGTGGTCATCTCAAATTAAATTTGATGCAATTCAACGAAACTCAATCATTACATATAAAGGAACTCTTATAACATTATAATCTCCCACCTAAACAATATAGTAAATGAGCCAACAAAAGAGCTTTTATATAACCGCTTGAACAGCTAAAAATAAAAACAAAATCTTGCTCAAATCACATCCGAGCATCTTATATATAGACAATACATTAGATAATCGTATATAACTTTAAAAATACAGGACGGTCGTGGCAGAATGACTTTTGATCATAGTTATGTTTGATCAATGTTGATCTGTCATCAAACCACGGTGCCTACATGGGTAAATCTATGAAACTTACCACAGACTTTAGCGCTCGCACTTTTCTAAAAGCATCTTGTGATTAGACATCTTCGAATTAAGACTGCTTAGCAAACGTTAGGTTTCTTTTCCCGGAACTAAACATTTTTCTATTTTGAAAAGTTGCAGATCATCGTCAAAGCATAAATGTGCTCAACATGACAGAATTGTACATGTATTTTTGAGCTGATATTGTTAAACACCTACATTCTGGATTTCCTAAAATAGCCGCTCATCAAACAGGTGAAATATTACCAAGGAATGAACCTCAACATGGCCATCCAACCTTCTAGAAATAGAAGCCAAATCTTTTTCAAATCATACCCTTATTATCTTCATCACTGTATATTGTTTCAACAACTGCCTCCTATATGCTCCCAACGATTCTGCGTCAGATATTTTCACACGTTTAAAGAAATTTTTCACGGGTCGACATGTATAACTCAAGTACATGGTATGGACATTCATTTAACCTGATCAGATTAAGAATTCGTTATCTTATCATGTCGGTAACACCTATTATAAATGTCCTGTCACGTAGACATTTTTGTTATTGTAATCACTGCATACATTGACATAATTAAATATGTGGATAGTTGTGAAATATAAACAAGATAATTTATTTTCAAACGCATAAACACTGAAAGAACAACAGAGACTGGATTAAATATCCATACAAAGCGGAAAAACTTGTCAGTAACCAGCCACAAGACTCGATCTCGCATCCCTTCGATTTTTTTCCGGTTTGTGTGGATATTTTATCCAGTCTCTGCTGTTCTATCAGCGTTTATGCGTTTGAAAATAAATCATATTTGTATCCCACAATACATTTCAACGCTTCTAAAACAAACATTAGTTTGTTTATATTTGTCGCAATTTGTGGAGAGATTAGAACACGTAGATTTTTTTGCAAACAACTTGCAGATGCAAGTGTTACCAGTTGAAAGTTCTGCATACCGGATGCTAGCAAGTTTATGGGGGTGATCAGAAGAGAATGCGCGCCGTTTCGGGGCCTACCTCTCGATGGCATCAATGCGCACCAGCCCCACTCACTGAAATGAGGTTCCGCTTGCTAGATCAACTAGTTATCAGGTTTCGCTTCATATTCTTCTAGCCATTAGTCATCGTCTCTTTTAAACCAAATCCAGTGGCTCGCATTTTCCACTATAGTCTGGATATCACTCACAGCGGTAATTGCCATACGATGAGTTAGGCCTAACGATAACAATATTCGTTTATTGGTTTCAGTCATTTAACTGCAGCCATGCTGGAGCACCGACCTTTAGTCGAACAAATCGACCCCAAGACTTATTCTTTGTAAGCCTAATACTTGTTCTATCGGTCTCTTTCGCTGAACACCGCTAAGTTACGGGGACGTAAACACACCAACATCGGTTGACAAGTGATGGTGGGTGGGGGACAAACACAGACACACAAGCATATATATATATATATATATATATATATATATATATATATATATACACACACACATACACAACGGATTTCTTTTCAGTTTCCGTCTACCAAATCCGCTCACAAGGTTTGGTCGGTCGGAGGCTACAGGTGCCAGGTAGTGGGACAGAACCCAGAAACCAATGGTTGGGAAGCAAGCTTCTAACCACACAACCACGCCTACATGATTCATGTATAGGTTCTCTCCTTGATTTCTCTTTCTCAATTACGTGCACATACTTCGTATCACGCATATACATACGATACAGATTTAAGATAATAATGGCCTCACTAATTTTATTGTTTATCTTTTTTGTTTTTGCCGTCAGTCTTTAGTTTTCAAATTAATCTATTCTAAAATAACCAGTCAATAACAATTTTGCTTTAGTTTAAAAAGCCCATCACCTCCAATCCTTCCCCGCCTCTCTCTCTCTCTCTCTCTCTCTCTCGCACACTCACAACCACTTACTCCATACATACACACACTTCCACACTCACTCACACCCACCCACACTCATACACACAAACGCTCACATGTACACCCACACTCACACATGCGTACACACCCACATTCACACACATACACACTCACACATGCACACGCTCTCACGTACACGCTCTCACACGTACGTGCTCTCACACGTACGCGCTCTCACACGTACACGCTCTAACATGTACACACACACACACACTCTCTCTCACACGTATACACACACACGCTCACATACATACTCACACACACACTCTCACATACATACACACACGGTCACATACACACATACACGTTCACACACACACATGTGTTCACATACATACACTCGCACGCTCACATAAACACACACTCGCACGCTCACATACATGTGCACACACGCTCACATACATACATGCTCACACACACACACACTTTTCTCTCTGTTCCTCTCTATTGATCCCTTTCTGTTCTTCCTCCTAATCGCTCTCGACGCCATTGTTACATCCCACATGCCGTATTTTTCACCATTTCTCCATCTCATTCCGTTCCTTTCACGTCATCACCCTTTTTGCAGAGCATGTAACAAGCACTAATAAACACAGACAAAATTCTGACGAAACAGATTATTTAATTAGAAACACACAACTGAACATCGTTTCATTTTGATGCTTGTATTTACTTCATTACATTTTCTAGTAAGACAACATGTACTGAGAAAGCTTTATTGGGTAATGAGGAGTATGATAAGCCCGTGGCAATTGGCTGTGGTCTGCTTTGGCAACATAAAGATTCGTAAAATAGGTTCGTATGTCATGAAAAGAAGGCAGTGCTGGTATTTTAGGCACATGTGTTTAGTGCGAAGAAGCTTCTCCAATTTTTTTTTTTACCTGTAGTGGTGCGAAATTATGGCCCCCATTAAAGAAGTACAATCTACGAATGCGCAAGGGACTTGCCTTCGCGGAAGCCCCTCGAGTGCGCATGCGTAGTAAAACCAGTACTTAAAGCGCTTCGCGCGCTTTCTAAACCTCTTTAACGCGGTGCTTTCGACGTGACAACTACTTGCTGCTTTGGCATGCCTCAACGAATCTCTTAATATCCAGATGCCGATTACAAGGTAACCAGCGGCTGCTAGGCTGTATGACACAGGATTTGTAAAGCCAAGCATCACCGAAATAAGTTTTATTTTTATTATGTTGTTAATTGTTCTACTGTTTCTTAATATATAATTTTGTTGAAAGGTGATAGAGAGAGGCTAAAGTCTCTATTGCTACTATCAACCTTTTACATAACTATATCTTTTATAATAACAATTTGAGAACAATACCGTTGCTGGTCACGTGTTTTCAATGTTGTTGTTTCTTACAATAAAACAAATATAACAAGACACTTCGAAAAGCAACTCTTCTTTCCTTTGTTGAAAATAAATAACAACTGACTGCTAGTGCAGCCCTCTCACCTTCTACAATGTTCTACGTGATCAAGGGAGGGCTGCAAGAGTGTCTTTATTTGCACGTAACTTTACAGGCACCGTAAGCAATTAGCGAAATTGTCGTACATACCACCAAATTATTCAGTTTTGAGCGATGGCTAAGCATGTATGTGTGTGACTTTATCCCCGCCACATATACGTACATGATGCATCTTCTCATTTGATAGCCATCCACTATCTATTTTCCGGTTCAGGTGATGAGCTGGCAGAATCGCTAGCACGCTGAGCGCCAAATATTTAACGGCATTTCGTCCGTCTTTATGTTCTAAGTTCAAATTCTGATCAGGTCGACTTTGCCTTTTCATCCTTTCGGGGGTTGATGTAATCGACTATCCCCCTTCCCTAAAACGCCAGCTTTGAGCCTATAGTAGAAAGGATTATGTTCTGATCAGTTTCTGTCCACTGTCACACGTCCACGTGTTCCGTGGTGATTCTTAATATCAGTTGCTAATTTAAATGGTTTAAGAAAACCATAACCAACAAGACACAGCATCTCTACAGGGCGGCTTGTCTGTCTGCCTGTCTGTCTGCCTGTCTGTCTGCCTGTCTGTCTGTCTCTTTGTAGAATGATATTCTTATGTACTGTCATTTGTCTTTGCTATTCTGTGCATAGGCGCAGGAGTGACTGTGTGGTAAGTAGCTTGGTTCCGGGTTCAGTCCCACTGCGTGGCACCTTGGGCAAGTGTCTTCTACTATAGCTTCGGGTCGACCAAAGCCCTGTGAGTGGATTTGGTAGACGGAAACTGAAAGAAGCCTGTCGTATATGTGTTTGTGTGTGTGTTTGTCCCCCCACCATAGCTTGACAACTGATGTTGGTGTGTTTACGTCCCCGTAACTTAGCGGTTCGGTGAAAGTGACCGATAGAATAAGTACTAGGCATACAAAGAATAAGTTTTGGGGTCGATCTGTTCGACTAAAGGCGGTGTTCCAGCATGGCCGCAGTTAAATGACTAAAACAAATAAAAAAATTTATAAAAAGAACAAAGAACATTTGTTTCTTCTATCATCTTGTTTCTGTTACTGGAATCCGGCTATGCTGGAGCACTGCGTTGAAGGGTTTAGTCGAACAAATCGACCCCAATACTTAAGTCTGGTACATATTCTATTGCTTTCTCTTGCCAAACTGCTAAATTATAAGGACGTAAAAAACATCGGTTGTCAAGTGGTAGCAGGAGCACACACACACACACATGTATATATATATATATATATATATATATATATATATATATATATATATATATATATATATATATATACGGCGGTCGTCCACATAGTTTCCTGTCTACCAAATTCATCCTCTAAGCATTAGTCGTCCTGGGGCTATAGTTATAGGTACTTCGCCATGATGCGGCACGATGAAACTGAACCCAAAACCATGTGGTGGCCAAGAGAGCTTCTTAACCAAATAACCATGCCTACACCTGTCTATAAATTTTGGTCCACAGTTAGCATTGACAGATGCAAACATCTTTTTCTTCATATGGTAGATCATTTTGAACAGGAAAATAGGAGATCGACTGGCCTCACTCCAATCAACAGTCTGAAATTGTAGCAAAAGCATAATAACAAACAATAAGCAGATATGCGACTGCATAAACTGCTGTTCTCTCTGCTTCGCACACATCATCTACAATTGGTTGAGACAAACGTAAACGAGTTTCAACCCAAGCAATGCAACTGTGAATTCTAAACCGTTAAACTCTGTGACTGATATTACAATTCTGCACCTCCATTTACAGCTGACATCTTTTGTGAAACACAATATAAACACATTCCAGTAGGCCTGCACATTCTGAATAAACAGGATTCTCAGAAATATTCTGCTATGGGAACCTGACAAATTAACTCCTCCCTTGCATCAGTAAAAACACACAGACCATAGGGCTGGAGAGAAATTTTATACTGGAGGGTCGTGCGGAATTAAGAGGAAATTTTTAAAACGGCATTAAAGAAAATTTTACTGCATAAGCTGGAAAATGTACGCTCATTGAACGAAAACTGTTGGTTAATCTTTACACACACACACACACACACACACACACACGCACACGCACACGCACACACACACACACACACACACACACACACACACACACACACACACACACACACACACACCGGGCCGGTCGATGCCCTATAAGTGAATGTAGTCGATCGAAACAGTGTAGTGTGTCTGAGTTTGTCTCTCACCACCGCTTGTCAACGGTGTCGATTTGTTAACGATCCTGTGACATAGCGGTTCGACAGATGATTACGATATAAGTTCCAGACTTAAAAATGAGAATTGGGGTCGATTTGTTTGACTAAATCCTCCAAGTCGGTACCCAGCGTGAACGCTGTCCAATAACTAAAACAAATAAAAGATAGCATTTCCGTCACCAAAGGAAGTTTTATATCTTGTTTCTAGTCATTGTTGCCACTCTAGAACCATCTCACACCATATAACGGCGACTGGCTCCGTTTTGATCCTTGTATCGTCTTTTCCTCTTATACATCGACAGCTGTTGGGAATGGAAGTGAAGGCGTGTGGCCAAGTGGTTTATGTTTGGGCCATGGTCATAAAATCGTGGGTTCAATTCTTGGATTGAGTGGTGTATTAGAATTTCATTTCACGTTGCTCTAATTTACTCAGCAGTGAATGAGTATCAACCGAGTGGTGATACAACTCCCGCTCTCTCTCTCCAACTCCCGCTCTCTCTCTCTCCAACTCCCGCTCTCTCTCTCTCCAACTCCCACTCTCTCTCTCTCTCTCTCTCTCTCTCCAACTCCCGCTCTCTCTCTCCAGCTCTCGCTCTCTCTCTCTCCAAGTTTCACCCTCTCTTTTCAGCTCTCTCTCTCTCTCTAGCTCTTTCTCTCCTCAGCTCTCTTTCCAGCTCTCTCTCCCCCTCTCCAGCTCTCTCCCCCTCTTCAGCTCTCTCTCCCCCTTTCCAGCTCTTTCTCCAGCTCTCTCTCTCTCTCTCTCTCTCTCTCTCTCTCTCGCTCTCTCTGTCTAGATGTGTCGCTGAGTCAAGGATGAAATGGACCGAGAGAATGTCTATGTCTGTTCATGACCTCAAGGGCACCTAAATTCGATTAGCGAAAGTATTGTACACGTTACCAGGCCACTCATGCACTTGCTTGTGCAGGCCGACTGTACTCTCATTGCTCTGTACTTGAAAAAGGCATCAACACAACAGCTTCAGTGACTACGACAATGCAAATAGTTTTGATTGTGTAAGTCAGTCGTAAGGAAGACGTGAGTTTTTTTTTTTTTTGTGCAACTTTTGAGTTACATCAGGTTAATAAGTTAAAATAGTTATTCTTTTACTTGTCTGAGTCATTTGACTGCGACCATGCTGGAGCACCGCCTTTAGTCGAACAATTCGTGGCTGGCTGCTAGTAAAAGGCCTTTGAAATCCTCCAAAAGGCCAAAATGCATCTGGCGCTCTTATTGGCCGCTGCTAGAACGAATTTCCACCTCCCTCCGATATTTATGGTTCTTTTAACACAGCACATCCAATATGAAGTCTTATCTCAGGACAAATATCGCAGTAACTGGTCCATTGACAATGTATACATTAAACATGATATATAAATGACTATTTTACTTACTGTAGGGTTTATCTTGTTCTCAAAGATCATTAGTGATGCACCCAAGTGAATTGACTGCAACCACGAATCAAAATCAGACGATATATTTTGCTCAGCAAGAGCTGACATTTTAACCTTCAATGTTCGGTTGTCTTTATTGATAAACATTATTCAGCAATATCGAAGAAAAGCGGAAGAATACATAAAGTATTGCTAACTAATACAGATATTTTATTCAAACTTATTACAAGCACCTTCCTGTCAAGGGTTCCAGACGAGCCTACCTCACGGCAGGAAACACAGATGGGGGTGGCGGTATCAAACTCCCTCATTGACCAAATGTTACATATCACAGGAGGTTTCAAATAATGGTGTAGCTCAGTTAACGGTGGTGCTCCAGCGTGACCACAGTTTTGAAGCTGAAAGATTTTAAAGAATTTTAAATTGGGTCGAAGCAATACTACGTAATTCGTTCAAAATGCTGTCGGATATTGGTAACAAATCTATGTTGCTAGAGACATTCACCCTGTTCAGGAGATTTATCTTTCATCTATTAAAGTAGCGCAGAATTAGAGATAAGCCTCAGTAGGACAATTTTTGTTACAATCAAAGTATCTATATAAATAACAAAGAACGTAAAGACGGACGAAATGCCGCTAAGCATTTTGTCCGACGCGGTAACCGTTCTGCAAGCTCACCGCCTGGATTATATAAATATTGAAACATAAGACTGCTCAGCCCTCACTGAAATAATCCTGAAAGACAATAGTAATGACAGATTTCTAAATTATAGATTTGTATAATTAACAGATTTGCAAGAATATTCGTATTTTGTGGCGTTACTATTTTATTTTATCTGTATTCTATTGCAGATTCCAAAAAGTGAACGACAAAAAGTAAACAAATTGACATCACTGAAAGACTTGCAGGAGTTTTTACATGTAAACGGTAAGTTCGACTCTATGTTCCTCTTGTTTAACGTCAGCGGACAGCTAAGGTCAACCACCTCTCTGTAATATGTTTGTATATACGCATATTCGTTGATTCTTAGATTAGTTTCAGTCTTAGGGTTATGACCATGTTGAGATACCAGACTGAACTTGAATGGGATTTTAATCAATCGTATTGATCTTTTTATTTATTTTAGTGTGAAACTTGTTTTATTGATTCATGTGTGGAACCGCTTATGTTACAGTAAATAATGGGACACTATTAACAGCGGTTTCTTGACTGACACAAGCACAGACATGGAACGGAACGCGCACACACGTCTGCATGCATCTGTGTATATATGGTGGTATTTTAGTGTGTGTATGTGTATACAGCTATATCTCTGTACATTTTTGTGTGCGTATAAATATATGTGCGTGTGAGTGTGTATGCATATATCAGTGAATGCGTATATGTATACATGTGTTTGTAAATATGTGGAAATAGAAGGGTATCTACGTGTGATGTATGTGTGTGTGTGTGTGTGTGTGTGTGTACGTGCGAGTCATAGCATCTGCTCAGTATGTTAACAAAATCCCTCTCACAAAGTATTGTTCAACCTGAAGAGTATATTTGTCGCGATGCTTGTATGTCGGTGTTTGTTTGCGTGCGAATCCATAACGATCAAATGGGAACATTATATATTTTTACTGAAAGATGCAACGAACAAGCGAATATAAAGTTCCAATAATTGCTGGTGATAAAATAGCAAGACTAGAAATCATGCTCAGTGTTTAAAAAGTTAACATAATACTGATTATTAATCCTGTGATACTTAAGTGTGTGTGTGTGTGTGTGTGTGTGTGTGTGTGAGTGTGAGTGAGAGAGAGAGAGAGAGAGAGAGACAGAGACAGAGAGAGAAACAAAGTATCTGCTCGGTATTTTTACCAAATCCCTCTCGCAAAGTTTGGTTTTGATTTAACCGTACTAGACTTTATATTCTATTCGAAAGGGCTCGAGAATAAAAGTACCATTAACATACTGCCAGTTAATTCGATCCGCTAGATACATCTATCCTCAGTAAATTACTCCACCATTATTACCACCACATCACCTCTTTAAAATGCCTAGCACTGGATCACGCACTTGCACACAGCCTATACCTCTGGCTGGAATTCAGCAAGGAAATCTTGGCGTTGCCTGGCAGGAGATGAGGACGTGCGTTCTCTGAGACTGTCTCAAACACCTGCGATTGTTTTGGTTTGGTTGCAAGAGGTGAGGTGTATGTTCTTCGTAGCTCTCTCAAACTTCTGCGATTATTCTTGGCGCGGAAATGCTTTATTACTAAGAAAATCGCGCGAACTTCAAGAACATTCGATGATGTTCCATTACATGGTTTGATGTCTCTGTAAGCTGACTGGTTAACAATCAGGATGCGTGACATCATCAGAATGCGATCTATGTTGTTCCAAGCTGGCATCTGAAATAAGTTCCATTCCCGGTCCCGCTACGTATTGTTTTCTAACCTTTGATCCAGTGCTAGGTGTTTTAAAGAGGTGATGGTGGTGGATTTACTGAGGATAGATGTATCTAGCGGATCGAATTAACTGGCAGTATTTTAATGGTACTTTTATTCTCAGGCCCTTTGGGATAGAATATAAAGTTGGCTGCGGTTAAATCCAAACCCAAACTTTGAAGTAACATAAATAAATATTGGTTTCAAATTTTGGTACAAGGCCAGCAATTTCGAGGAAGAGCGTAAATCGATTTCATCAACCCCAGTGCTCAACTGGTGCTTATTTTGTCGACCCCGAAAGGATGAAAGGCAAAATCGACCTCGACGGATTCTGAACGCAGAACGTGAAGACAGACGAAATGCTGCTAAGCATTGCGTCCGACGTGCAATCGATTTTGCCAGTTCACCACCTTAACGTAAATAAACATTACATAGTTTAGTCCAGCGCTATGCGTTTGTTATATAAGCATTTATTTATTGATAACAACACATAGAATACATAGAGCAACATTGAGCCTCCGGATCCGTGAGGCCCCTGGGCAACTGCTCAATGTTGCCATGTCTTTGGTGCAAACTGAAAAAATTGGTATTTAAATCCTTTCTCATTTAGGCAATAAAAGATCTAAAGAAGGGCGAAGAAAGCAGAGACACACGAGAATACAAACTCAAATTATCAAAATGCAGCTAACAAAAATTGTGGAGGAAGAAAGAAATTCCACGCTGCAATTGTTTTCGTTCCAGGTTTGAACCTGTGGCTACAAGCAGAGAATTTTTATAGCGAAATTCTATACAATTATTTCGTTAAATTAGAATATTGTGTCTACTAAATAAATATTTTCTAATATAGATTATTTTAATTATTAAAGCGGCGAGCTGCCAGAATTGTCAGCACATCAGACAAAATGCATCGGGCGTTTCGTTCGTCTTAACGTTTCAAGTTCAAATTCCACCGAGATCGACTTCACTTTTTATCCTTTTGGGAATTGATGAAATACGTTCCAGTTCAGCATTGATGTCAATGTAATCAACAACTCCTCTTCCCCAAAACTTCAGGCCTTGTGCCTATAATAAATAGGATAGGTCGTATGGTAAAAGTTTGGTTCCTAATCACAGGGTTCCAGGTTCAGTACCATTGCGTAACACCTTGGGCAAGTGTCTTATACTATAGCCTCGGGCCGATCAAAATTTATGAGTGAATTTGCTGAACAGAAACTGAAAGAGGCTTGTCGTGTGTGTGTGTGTGTGTGTGTGTGTGTGTGTGTGTGTCCATTACTGCTTGAAACCGGTGCTGGTGTGTTTACGACGCCCCAGAAACTTAGCTGTTCGGCAAAAAAGAGTAATAGAATGAATACCAAGCTTTGAAAACAGTTCCTGATGTCGACTTATTCGTCTAAAAATTCGAGGTGATGCCCCAGCATGGCCGCATCACGTCAAAAACAAGTAAAAGATGGAAGATAGACACACACACACACACACACACATAAATATGTCTGTGTGGCTTTGTGCTTGTCCGTCACCACCGCTTAACAACCTGAGTTGGTGTGTTTACGGCCCCGTAACTTAGCAGTTTGGCAAAAGACACTGATAGAATAAGTATCAGGTTTTTAAAAATGTACTGGGATTAATTCGTTCGACTAAAATTCTTCAAGGTGCCCTGGCTAATGACTGAAAGAAGAAAATGATAAAGAGATATAAGGCAATGCTAACGTAAAAGACAAATAATGATGTAAAATATCCAATCAAGTTACTTTTATTAATATTGATTGTGTGGGCTCTTAAATTCAAGATTCCGAATTCGATTCCAGGCAGTGACCTGAATAATAATGATAATAATGATAATAATAATAACAACAACAACATCGAAAAATACCTTAGGAATGAGAACCCAGGTTCAAAATTTCCCCAAGGCATCTGATGAAAACTGGAGGGTATATCAGCCGAAACGTTGTGTTAACAACAAAGAGGATGAGGACAAATATCCGTCAATTGTAAATAATGTACATAATTCCTCGTTTCTTTAATATAGAACTGAATGACATTTAAGTCGTTTGAGTATTCGTTTTCGGCATGAAACAAAGATTTCTGTTCACACACACATTTAATTCTCTCTGTTCATAAAATGGGTATTAGGCTAGTATATATATATATATATATATATATATATATATATATATATATTTATATATGTGTGTGTGTGTGTGTGTGTGTGTGTGTGTGTGTGTGTGTGTGTGTGTGTGTGTGATAACCTTTGTCACTGTGAATATGTGCGTGTATGTACGGCTTAGGATTGGCTGAAATATTGTTAACGTCACAGATATGGATAGACGGATAGGCATCTCAGAGAAAGGAAAAATAAAGCCAGAAAGAACTGAAAGGGAGAGGAAGGTAGAGACTGTTGAGAGAGAGAGAGAGAGAGACAGACAGAAAGTGGGGATGATGATGAGTAAGAAACATAAAAGAATAGCGATAGGGTAAGTGAAAGAACGGCAGGAGATTAAATAAACTTATTCCTGATTTGGTGACTGAGTTTTGTATGAAAACAAAAGACGACAATCCTTTTGATTTGTGGCTTTGTGGTTAAGAAGCTTGCTTTGCACAGCCACGTGGTTCCGGGTTCGCTGCCATTCAGCAGTATCTTAGTCAAATGTCGTCTAAAGAACCAGGTCGACTAGTGCATTGTGAGGGAATTTTTATAGACGGCAACTACGTGGAAGCCTGTCGTGTCTGTGTGTGTGTGTGCGTGTGCGCAGCGTGTAGCTGTGTGGTAAGAAGTTTGCTTCCCAACAGAGAAAGAGAGAGAGACTGGTTTTGGTGGTATTTCGGTGTATTTCTTACACAGCTCTCGATACGAACTTCTGGCTAGCCACACTTTAAGACAGGTTTTTAAGAAGCAGGAACCCCAGGTACTTATCATCACTGGTATGATTCTTGTAGAAATTATTGCGCAAAGTAACATATCAGATAAGGGGAAAAGGGAAAGATGTCTAGCTTAATGCTTCAATTAAGCCAATGCGACATTGATGTGTGTGTGTGTGTGTGTGTGTGTGTGTGTGTGTGTGTGTGTGTGTGTGTGTGTGTGTGTGGATAGATATGGTTGGTCAACAAGTTCGTTCGCTTTTTACCTTTGCTCATGCGTATTCGTTAGATACATTAACGTAGCTCGACGCGAACTTGCGACTTGACAGGTTATATTTTGTATGCTTGGAGAACCAAAACAAATAGTATCGGCACGTCATGCCATTTTCACATTTTAAAAACAGAAAGCATCGGAAACCTGCAAGAAGACAAATGTTGTGTCGGGGTTAGAGAATGAACATGTCAGAAAAGGTTTCTAAGATTTCGGTTGGGAAATTCTTCTATTCAAGAAGCACTACGCTCTGGCTGGCCATATGAGATTAATAACGACAAAGTGAAGTAATTAGTCGACACCAACCCCCGTTAAACGACCAAGATGATCGTATGTTTTCCAATAGTATCCAAATCGAATGTTGGAAACACCTGCATCAGCTTGGTTACATTAGCAAGCTCAATGTTTGGTTCCCACATCAATTGAATGAGCAGGACATGGCCCGACGAATGTCCATCTGCAATTCGTTGAAGATGCCTGAAGAAAACGATCTGTTAATGAGGGGAATGGTAACAGACGAGGAGACATAATGATGTGAAGCGCAAATGATGAGGGGCGAAATGCGGCAACCTACCACAAACAACCTCCAAAGCAGGACTTCGCCCAAAGAAGGTTATGCTTTCATTTTATTGATTTACGAGCTTCTTCCCGCAAATAGGGCCATCAGTTCGAATGTGTACTCTGAGCAGCTGGACCAATTAAATGCAGCGATTCACCAGATGCCTCCAGAACGTGGCATGTGTATTGTCTTTCGGCACGACAATGCACGCTTTTCTTTTCATATGCAGCAAACGTTACTGCAGATGAGCTGGGACGTTTTGCTTCACCTTCCATATTCGCCCGACCTTGTTCCTTCAGATTTCCACCAGTTTTGGTCTCTTCAAAATTCATTGAATAGACAGACCTTCAACTCTGAAGAGGATGTATAAATTCACCTGAAAGAGTTTTTCACCAATAAAGACAGGAAATTCTTTTATCAGAGAATAATGGGTCTGCTCACATGAATGCAGAAGATACTGAAACTAAATGGTAATTATATCATTGATTGAATAAATCGCTTTATGCTTAAATCTTGAATTATTTTCCTTTAAAGAAAAAGAACGATCTTTTTGACCAACCCAATACACACTCACACAGTAAGTAAAGGAGCAGGATGAAAATCAGTTGATTGTCTCAGTCAGTAATCATGCGAATCCTAGCTAACAGTCTATGGCAAGAAAACGATCCAGTAAAACCAAGTATTCCATACTAACTGAAAATATAGGAAATTTATATCAACGGCAGGAGTATAACATAAAATGAAAGAAAGAATTAAGATATTGGTATCGCATTTATAACCCAACTATCGTTTCAATAACAGATGGGAGAGATAAATCATTTAACATGCTAGAACCAATATAAACAATGATCATGTAATTTCATGCGTTATTAAATGGATCCCGATTCTGTCATCTCACCATGGCCTTGGAAAAGATGCTTCTTTTATGAAATTGCGTAATCATTGTTTATATTTTATTCTAGCATGTTAAAGGATTTATCTAACCCATCTGTTATTGAAACGATCGCAACCGGGTAATAAATGTGATAGCAATCTCTTCATTCGTTTATTCATTTCATAAACATATTGGATCATGCACGCGCGCGCGATGGGCTTCTCTCTGCACATATATCGCCTCTCAAGTTCCACTTACAAGGAATTGGTCAACAACGACGCTAAAATAGAAGATACTTGCCCAAAATGCTGTGAAGTAGCATTTTTGTTTAGTACCATACATTTTCGAGCCTAACCATGTATAATACAAGTAATTTTTTCAGCAACATGGGACTTCTACCCCCATTATAATGTGTAACGTTTTGTAAGTTTCTTGACAAAAAAGAAAAAAACGATTATTCCATGGATAGTTGAGGAAGTGTAATGACCAGTTGAATAGTTATTACCTTAACCGTGCTGTGTAGCTTGATTTTTGTCCTTGGGTAGCAACTGTTATTTTCTATTTGCGTTCTCCTTGAAAGTATGAAAAATGGCTAAATATTTCATTCAAACTTTGCTCTTGTTATATCTATTGAAACCCCAAAGAATCACTCTCAGCACATGGTTATGATGCTCCCTCCACCCTATTGCCATATCGTCAGCCACTAAAGGACATGTTCAAGTGGTTACGGTCAAGTAACTGACACAAATCTGTGCTATTGAGCAGAATATTTGCTATAACGATATTTCTGTTTCAGCAACTCAGCGCTGAATCTGTCCGAAATGTAGTGGAAAATAGGTCAGTTTCAAAACATTGATGACCAGGTCACAAAAGCAGAATTTGAAGGAGATAGTAGTCATTTCATTTGATTTCTAGATAGAAGTAAATAGGAAACAACATTTATTAACCAAATACAAAAATTTTTTTTAATGAAAATTTTGTTACACAATATAATAGATCCTAATCGATTTCGTTTTGGACGCTATAAAATAAAATATTTTCAAGAATACCACTCACTGTCGATGACATGATTCAACCCATAAAGAGAAGTATTTCAAGAAATTGATGCCAATAAAGAAATTCCATGCCAAAGTGTACTTGAGAGTAGAAACTATACAAGAATGTGTAATTACTAAAAGGAGACGTTTTAGTAATCAGGAGTTTGTATTTAATTGCAATTTGAGAACCTGAAATATTTGTATTTTCTAAATTTGTTATAAGTACGTCCCCAGTAAGGTTGTTTGTAATAATCAGCCTGGTTTTTCCTTCTCTCTCTCTCTCTCCAAAATAGAAACTGTATGCTTATTTTTGAGTCCTTGTATGTGTGTGTATGCATGTGCATGTGTACGTTTAAATGTGGGTGTATATAAATACGTATGTTTATATATGCGTAAGTATGTATATGTAGTGTTTGAGTGAATGCATTTGTGTATTAGAAATTATTTTAACCTATTAATATCTTTTCTTCTATCTTTTACTTGCTTCAGTCATTTGACTGCTGCCATGCTGGGGCATCACCTTGAAGAGTTTTAGTCGAAGAAATCAACCCCCAGGAGGACTTTTTTTAAAGCCAAGTCCTTATTTTCTCGGTCTCTTTTGCCTAACCGCTAAGTTACGGGGGACGTAAACACATCAACAGTGGTGGTGGAAGAGAAAGAGAGATATGTACAACGGGCTCCTTTCAGTTTCCGGTTAACTAATCCACTCAAGGCTTTGATTGTCCGAGGCTGTTGTAGAAGACACTTGCCCAAAGTGCCACGCAGTGGGATTGAACCCTGAACCATGTGGTTGGCAAGCAAGATTTTTGCCACAAAGCCATGCCTGTGTCTCTATAAACTTCTAAATATAAACTTAAAAAAAACAAACCAAATTTAAGCATAATATTATGGGGCTCGATTTGTTCGACTAAAATTTAAGCATAATATTATGGGGCTCGATTTGTTCGACTAAAATTTAAGCATAATATTATGATAAACTACTTGTTTCCCACAATTAGTACAACCGCTACAGTGACAATAACAACATCAACAATACCAATAATTACAATAGACTTCGAAATGTGAATAAATAAACAAACAAAATCAATAATATACCGCCCACCTCCACTCTCTGTTTATTTTATCATATCCGTTTATGGTAGGGTAATGCTATGGTACGTTGTTACCAACGCTAAAGACCGTGGGACGGGCATTGAATCCTAGCAAGGAATCATTGAAATAGTGTTCGGGCCGACCAAAGCCTTGAGAATAGATTTGCTGTATGGAAACTAAATGAAGCACATCGTGTGTGTGTATGGGGGTGTTATATATACATGTATGTATGTGGGGTTTATGTGCTGGGGGCGGGTTACATATGTATTATACATATATATATATACACACATACACATGCATATATATATATATATATATATATATATATATATATACATATATATATATATATATATATATATACACACGCACACACATATACATACATATATATATATGTACATATACATACATACACACATATATATATATATATGTATGTATGTATGTATGTTTACGTCCTCATAACTTAGAGGTTCTGCAAAAAGAGGGCAACAGAGTAAGTGCCAGGCTTTGCAAAATAAATAAATAAATAAAATAATTACTAGGGTCAAGAGATTTGCTTCACTAAAAGCAGTGTCCGAGCATGGCCGCAGTCCAGTGGCTGAAACTAATAAAAGATAAAAAATAAGTAGAGATAGAATTTTTTTTTTTTTTTTAACATGTCAGTGTTGACTACAGTGTCCCGATAGGTACTGGGATCTAGTGATATATACGAGAGGGTGCTGAAAAGCTCCTGGTTTTAAGGGTATTGAGAAAGGCCTGATTGGAGGCCCAACCTTCCGACCGCTGCAATAAGTGTGTGAATCTGAGAGGGGAATGTGTTGAGTAACATCATGATTAACCGATCCTCCCGTATTTCCTATTACCCAAAGAACAGGAACTATTCAACATCTCGTACATCTCAAAGTAGCGACCTGCGTATATTGGTTATGTGTTTATTCATTAGAACTATGTTCTGAATATTGCTTCGATCTTTAATCTTTTGTTTAGTTAATCTGTAGAGCATAGATGGGTTTTCAACTAACCTTTTATTAATTTTTGTTTTTGTGTTATGGAGCATATTTCTCTTACGTCTTGCAAACACATCGTGGTCCAGTGAGAGAGTATTGTATCGGTAGTACTTGTATTGCCAATATAACAGTTTAAGTCGTGATGTTTACAACCCTTCACATTTGCAATGCAAACATAAATGTAGAGTTTTCGCATTTGAGAGTTTACCGTATGCCACTACGATAGGTTACTGCATATCATAGTGGGCTCTGTAAGATATCAACAATCAAAGTAAGATCGAAATGTTTTTAATCTGATGACGACCTGCTTAGTTTGGTTTTCTTAACAGTCGAGACTTGAGAGAGTATTTTTGATCGTTATTATTAATCCAATATAACCTTTTCGCTTTCTTTGTATTGATTTCTATATTTAAATATTTATTTGTTTAACCTCTATCTTACACTTAACTGTGGCAAGACTTCATTATCAATTTATCTCTCTGTTCAGACAGTTTAGTTTGAAAAGTAAGTTCACTACATTATCATTTCTCACATTACAATAATGATTAATGAACAATTTTAGATTTTTTACAAAACTAGATTTTAATTTCACAAGTGCAATTATTTTGATTAAATATTCATGCTTTTCTTTTCTCTTTTTCCTTGTTTTTCAGATGGTGATTTCCAATATGCCAGTAGTAAGTATTCTTATTCAATTTTTGAGAACAATTTCTAAGACTTGAAATTGTTACAATATTTCATCGATGGTGAATTTTCAGAATCGTTAGAACATTGATATTTAGTTTACGCACCTTAATATTCTGAGTTCAAATCCTACTATTGATCCATCTAAAGTCGATAAAATAAAAGTACGTCTGACTTCGTTTATCATGCGTGTTTAGTTTAAAAAGGAGAAAGTGTTGCATGGATCAGTGATAAATGAATAATAGAACAACTGGGGAAACAAGTGGTTTCGCTCCGAGACCCCAAAGTTGTCCTCCTAACTTATATAACACTTTCAAAAATATTTTAAACACATTTTATGATATTTTTTCGTGTTTGGGAAAATATTTTATAACACATTAGTAAATAATAAAAAAGACAAGCAACTGAAAAATATTAACAAGCAGAACTTTTGCACGATATCTGACTCTTTTTATCCTAAATCAATCCTTGATAAGTGTAACAGGATTCACAATTGAACATGCTGTTTTCCTCTGAATCAGAGATGAATGAATTAGTAATTAACAAGGACAGGTATATTAGTTATGAACAAAGATCAGTTTATATCCTTTTAATCCACCCTGGGTATAACTAGAATTATCATAGAAGGAAAAACATATAAAAGGATTAAGATTAATTATTGTACGTTTCTGAGTAAACTTCTGTGGTCTCAGTTTGACCCAAGATCTATGTGTAAATCATAATGGTTTAAGCAGAAAACAAAACGTTATTGGCTGAAAGAATGTAATGTAAATAACATAGTACTTAGTTTATAAAATCACTACTAAAGCTGTTGCCTTCACCGCAGATCAAAAAGATTGTCGGTGCATCTTCAAAGCTGAGTTTTCTACTGTTGTCAGCAGATTGGCGATGATTGATTGAAAGAGGTGTGTCCTCATGGTCTCTACCACGATAGCTTAAACAAACCAAACAACTAAAGATTGATGGTTTAATACTATTTAGTTTAGTTAAAAACGGCCTGAATCATAAAACATCTGCAGAGAAGATACACAATAAGGAAAGTTGTTGGTAACGTTTTCAATGTTTCTTTGATTGATGATAATGACGGTGGTGGTAGAGGTGGTCACCAAAACGCACGTGTTACCGCTGCAAAAATATTCAATAATCCACAATCTTTGGCTTATAGATCTGGTTCAAGGATAGCGGATAACTACATATCGTTCTGTGTCATTTCTTGTTGCGTAACCTCAATTCTTATCATAGAGTGAATTCTGCTAAAGTCCTAGACTGCTGAATTAAAGTGGGTGAAAGATAAACTTGCCTCTTGCAACATCAAGAGCAATATCAGATTCTTGCGTGCCTTGCAGCTGCTCTACACCTACCCGTATGTACCGGGGTCGTGGGCGCTTCGCTGCAGAGTAACAGAAATGATACTGGCATAAATTGACAGGTCATGACGATAGTTAAAAAAAGAAAATTATCAGCATGAAGATGCCCTTACCCATTGCCTAACTTCAGTAGCACCATACCAATTATGAGAATTTTTTTTTTTCACCTATTTTACTGTGGCTTCGATAACTAATATGTACCATTATATATATTAATATTATCTCAGTTTAAAAAAAAACCTTGACAATGTAAATATGTTAATAGTTACCATGGGTAGCAAAAATCACACAACAAAAACAGAATATCATACCCGTTTTATAGGTAGAGATACCAAATTAAAGTGATGCATTTTGAGTAAATGCGTTTTGCTCCATTTATTGTTATTATTCATATATATATATATATATATATATATATATATATTGCCTAATGTATCCTTTTCTTATTTAAGAATGAGGAATATTTAGCTATAGCTTCTAACAAATCAAGTGACCCTGTAGAGGCTCCACAGCACTGTTGTCACGGGATCAGTTAACAGCACATCAACATGATGTCTTAATTAGAACTAAACTAATTAACTGTCTTTGTGTTGATATTGCTTACAGCTGCTTGGATATGAACTATTGCTTCCTCATCTATTATGCAAGCCTGTAGACATGCATGTATAAGAAGTTACATATTTGTCTTGCTCTACACCTCAATATATCACAGAAAACCATTTAAAGATATCAAAATTAGAAACTTAGTGGACAGGGTTTTAAAAACCACAAATTTTTTTTTTTACCTAAAGTTGACTTCAGCAGGTTTTGAACATAGAATGTAAAGTGTCGGAGCATACCAAAAACCATTTTTCTGATGCTCTAACATGTCTACCAGTTCACCTACTTAATAATAACAATAATAATAATGGTTTCAAATTTCGCCACAAGGGCAGTAATTTTGGTGATGGGGATGAGTCGATTACATTGACATTTTATCAACCCCAAAAGGATGAAGGATAAAGTCAACCTTGGTGGAGTTTGGACTCAGAACAAAGTGAATGGTGATATGCCACTAAGTATTTTGTCCAGCTCACCACCTTAACAATAATACAAATGGCAAAATACCGCTAAGCATTTCGTCCAGCTTGCCACCTTAATAATAATAATAATAATAATAATAATGATGATAATAATAATCCTTTCTACTATAGGCCAGAAATTTTTTGGGGATGAGCTAGTCAATTACATTGACCCCAGTACTTAACTAAAACTTATTTTATTGACCCTGAAAAATAATGAAAGCCTGATTTAACCTTGATGGTATTTGAACTCAACATAAAAATGGAAAATTACTGCTAAGCATCTTGTTTGCTGTGCTAACAAATCTGTAAGCTTACCACCTTAATAATAATGATAATGATAATAAAAATTTCAAATTTTGGCACAAGGCCAGCAAGTTCATGAAAAGGACAAGTCGATTACATCAACCCCAAAAGGACAAAAGGCAAAGTTGACTTTGGCAGTATTAAAATTCTGAAAATTAAGAGGGACGAAATGTGACTGAGCATTAAATTGTTTCTAATTTTGGCAGAAAGCCGGTGACTTTGTGGGAAGTGGGTACATTGACTCCAGATCTTGACTGGTACTCTGACTCCAGATCTCTGGTACTTTATCAGCTCAGGAAGGATAAAAAGCAAAGCTGACTTCTGCAGAATATAGAAAAACAAAAAGCAAAAAAATAATCAGAGATACTACTTGACATTTTGTACAATGTGCTAATGATTCTGCCAGTTTATTGAAATAATAATAATGAGAGCACTCAGAGAGTGCAAACCGCTGCCAAGACAACACCAATGTCCTCTCAATGATTAGCTGGAGGTGATTTTTAAAATGAGAATATCTGAAATATACTCGACTGCTCTCACAAATGAGAATACTAATAATGAACCCAACTACTCAAAAAAGTTAAGTAAAAAAAACGGGAAAAATAATTCAGAATCCTTGTTCAGTACTGGATCAATCCCAAAATCTAACCAGTTTGTGCCAGTCATGAGGCCAAACATCCCTGAAAGTTTTATTCAAATCCATATAGCGGTTCTTGAGATATCTTGTCCACGGATAAACAAACACAACTGAAAACAATACCTCCGCCTTCGCTAAGCTGGAGGTAATAATAATAATAATAATAATAATAATAATAATAATGGTTTTGAATTTTGGGCACAGAAGCCAATTACATCGACCAGAGTATTTGAATGAGAACACAGGACATTAAGACAGATGAAATGCCACTAAGCAGTTTGTAATAATAATAGTAGTAATCATTTCTGCTAAAGGTACAAGGCCTGAAATATAGGGAGAGAGGACTAGTTGATTACATCAACTCCAGTGTTTCACTGGTTAATTTATTGACCATGAAAGGATGAAAGGCAATGTCAACCTCGGTGGAATTTGAACTCAGAATGTAGTGATAGGTGAAATACTGCTAAGCATTTCATCCCACATTCTAATGATTCTGCCAGCTCACTACCTTAATAATAATAGCAATAATAACAAAGGTAATGACAATAGTAATAGTACAGTGTGTGTGTGTGTGTGTGTGTGTGTGTGTGTGTGTGTGTGTGTGTGTGTGTGTGTGTGTGTGTGTGTGTGTGTATTAACATATAGCCAATGCAACACAAACTTCAAAAAGATACTTTCACTTTGAACAATTTATGAAGGTACGTGCACAATTAACAAATATTTTTACGGCAGCATAGCGGTGGGAAACAACGTAGTAACAATAACAGTAATACAATGTAAACTTATTTCTAAATATATATTTTTTATGTCTTTTTCTTGTAGCAAGTGAAATTGTCAATGCTGATTATTGCTCACCCCGGTTGACTACAATAGAGATTCCTCAACCAACAGAATACAACAAGTATTATTGGCCAAAATGTACCCGAGTAAAAAGATGCGGAGGTTGTGCTGAACACGAGTCACTTGCCTGTGTTCCCACTACTAAAGGAAAAGTTTTTAAAAAAGTACAAGTAAGTTCTCTTCTCTTCTCTCTCTTCTGTTGTAATTTCATTCGCCTAGAAGATATTATATTAATCTTTTAGCATTCAAATTACTCTGTCGCATGTAAAAAAAAAAGAAAAAAGTGGGGTGGTATTAATGACCATGGGATTGCACCTAGAAAGTTACCCTCTGAGGCACAAGTCCTGGCAAGGTTGTTTATGGAAGATCAGTGATTGCCCATGTATGCCAGCCTCCCCTCTTCATACCACTGATGTTATCCAAGGGAAAGGCAAAGGCCAATACAACTTGGTACCAATGATGAAGCAACTCGTTTCTACAGCTGAGTGAACTGGAGCAATGTGAAATAAAGTGTTTTACTCAAGAACACAACACACAGCCTAGCCTGGGAATCGAACTCACGACCTCATGAATGTGAGTCTGATGCTCTAACTACTGAGCTACATGCCTTCGCACATCACATGTAATGCTTATTTATCTACATTGTCTTGAACCAATTATGCCTTATATTGTAACTTCAAAATTTTGTGATTTTTTTCATTTTTAGAATGATATTGTAGGGTATTTGTGAAAGGCCAAATCTGGCTGACTTAAACTAAAATAAGTAGAATATTAGGGCCAGATATAGCCAGCTTAAATCCTAAAAGAATAAGCAACTCTCACTTCGGAAGTCTGATAGAGTAATATAAAATTCGTTATCATTGTCTTAATGTCCACTTCTCTATGCTCGCATGGGTCAGACAGAATTTGTTGAGTAAATTTTCTATGGCTGGATGTCCTTCCTGTTACCAACCCTCACCTGTTTCCAAGTGAGGCAGTATTTCATCTTTGCTAGACATATTTTTGCAGAATATTGAAAATGAAATGACACTGCTTATATGACAGTGACACTCTTTTACAACACTTATGTGATGTCAAGACAAGGATGCACAAATACATATATACATCGGGCTCCTTTCAGCTTTGTTACTCCTGGGGTTATATAGCAGAAAACACTTGTCCCAGTTACCATTCTGTAGGTCTGAACCCAAAACCATGTGGTTGAGAAGTAAACTTTTTAACCACACCTGTGTCTAGAGTATCATATATGATAATATATAATTATCCTAATATGTAACTAAAAGGAATATAATGGTGTATATGCATATGATTTTTTTTTTTTTCAAATGACTCCCTTCTACATAGACTATAGCTGGGACTAGACCTCAAAAAAACCATGTGGTTAGGAGGCAAACTTCATAACCACACAGCCATAAGTTCATCAAACTAACAATTAACGTTTGCTAAAATAAAATACAAAAATGTTTGTATAGTGTTTTATCATCACCTAGCTATTTTCGGTTTTTGTTTACTTTCCATCTCCATTTATGTTTCCTAAACTTCTTCAATCTCCATCCTTTAGGTTGTGCGGTTAAATTACGACTATTATGGAGCTCCAAGCCTGACTTTGGACAGAGTAGTTGGTATTGATCTTGAAACACATACAGATTGTGAACAAGTTTGCAAAGTGACAGAAGATGATTGTGATGACAAAATACATATTTACAGTTCTGCAGATTGCTCCTGTCGTTGCAAACCATCTTTAAATACCAGATGTACACATCCAAAGACCTGGAACAAGAAGACTTGTCGCTGCACATGTCCAAAATTAAAAGCTTGTGGACATGGTCTCTATTTTAATAAAATTCTTTGCACGTAAGTAAGATTTTATTATTGTTATTGAGGTGGCTGAAAACTTTTGCACGGCCATTTTTGGTGGTCATCTCACATCTTCCCCTCTCACTCAGAACCCTTACTACAAAATATGATTGGGTATGGAAATAACTCCGACAGGACCAATGTCTCATCTGTAAAAAACGCAATGTGAAACATCCACTTATAAGTTGACAATTAGTAGACATTTACAATAGTTTAATGTGGCTGAAGACTTTTGCACTTTACTTTGAATGTGTGTGTGTGTGTATATATATATATATAATATCTACTGACACTGTGTCAGTTACGACAACAAGGGTTCCAGTTGATCCAATTAATGGAACAGCTTGCTCATGCCTGCACTTCACAGACATGTGTACCCTCAATATACTTCTTAGGGAGATCCAGCATGATGCACAATGTGAAAAGGCTGATATTTTGCCAGATACTTTTCTGGTTTGTCACAGATCCCAAATCACCTGTGGCTGACCAAAACCAACAACATGATTTATAGGCTAAGGGCTGCTGTTGATAATACTTGCCCACAGTGCAGCTGAGTGGAACACAAAATCACAAAAATTTATGAGGGGTTATATGGAATTCTTAAATGAGAATTGCTACCAAATATTTCCCCTGAGACTGACGTAAAGTCAGATAGACAGATGTTGAGGTTTATTTGCTCCATTAGTTTCTTTGAAATAAGACGTAAGTCGAGGTACGTTGGTACTTATTCATGAAAAACGAAAAAAGAAAAAAAAAAAGAGGCGAAACTAAAAATTGTTTAAATAATTAATGAAGATAGAGATAACAAAGTATGATATAATTCAATGAACGAAATACTTTATTGATCGTATATCACATCAATGAGAAGTAAATATATTTGTGATCATAACATTGTAAGTTAATAGATTTGAGCAGTGCAGTAGTTCTTCTGACTCTTTACGTTTTGAGTTCAAATTACTCCGGGAGGCGCAATGGCCCAGTGGTTAGGGCAGTGGACTCGCGGTCATAGGATCGCGGTTTCGATACCCAGACCGGGTGTTGTGAGTGTTTATTGAGCGAAAACACCTAAAGCTCCACGAGGCTCCGGCAGGAGATGGTGGCGAACCCTGCTGTACTCTTTCACCACAACTTTCTCTCACTCTTACTTCTTGTTTCTGTTGTGCCTGTAATTCAAAGGGCCAGCCTTGTCCCACTCTGTGTCACGCTGAATATCCCCGAGAACTACGTTAAGGGTACACGTGTCTGTGGAGTGCTCAACCACTTGCACATTAATTTCATGAGCAGGCTGTTCCGTCGATCGGATCAACTGGTACCCTTGTCATCGTAAGCGACGGAGTGCCAACAACTCCAGGATCCAATTTGCCTTTATCATCCCTGCAGAATTCTGTCTGAAGCACCCTATATAACCCTCATAACTTTATTACTATTATTATTATTATCATTATTATTATTATTGAATTTTCAGAAAATGTTTGAATTTGCTTTCTATTCATGGGAATTCATATGATGATGTGGGAAAAAGAAAAAAGTTTGTTTGATTTAAGAGCGATTTAGCTGTTGTTTTTAGCATATTCCACAACCACCTGCTACCGTCCTCGTTTCTTTGTCACTCTGACGTGTATTGATGTTTTCAGTATTTTTCTCCCTATAAACACATTTTATGGAATGGTTATGCACCCAAAGGTCGTCCATTTGCTGGGATCTAAACAAAAAATTCAGACTGCCAATTTTTTTGAACTCTGATTTTAAAAAAAAAAAGGAGAAAAATCGAAAAAGTAGCGAAATTTAACTTAGATAGGATTTTAAAAAGATTTTTTTGTTTTTTTCATAATTCCCATGTGTAGAACACAAATTTGCCAAATTTTTCTGAAAATTCCCAAAAATAAAAAAAGTTATGAAGGGTTATATGGAAAGCTTAAGCCATAATTCCGCCAAATATTTTCGGATAAATCGACTGCTGTTGAGGTTTGCTCGTTTCCATTAATTGTCTTTGAAATAAAACGTAAGTCGAGGTATGCGGGTACGTATTCATGACAAAAAAAAAAAAAGAAAAAAAACCAAAGAAAAAACCAAAAAAACACAAGCAACAATAAAAAGCGTGGGAAAAATTAATGAAGACAAACATAAAACATGACGTAATTCAGTGGACGAAGTACAGTATTGATCGAATATCACATCGATGAGAAGTAAATATTGGTTGTAATCGCAACGTTGTGAGTTGAAAGATTAGGGCAGCGCAGTGAAATGTTCCGATTCTTTAAGTTCAAATTACGCCGAAATCAATTTTCCGTTACCAACTCCCAGAGTCGATAAAGTAAAGTACCGGTCAAGTATTGAAGTCGATGATACTTAAGTCCCGTTCCTTCCCTTCAAAATTACTGGTTTTGAGCTGCCTAAATTAAAATAAAATTATCACTTTAACTGCGACAGATAATAATAAAATAAATAAATAAATTGTTCCTGGCTGGAAAAGAAAATGCCCCCCCCCTCCACCCCCTGAAGAGTTATAGTCTCTCCCCCCCCCACTTTTTTTCTCACCGAGCAAGAGTTTATGTTTAGTTTAATCAATTTTTATTTATTAACTAAAATTCTTTTTGTTATTGACGCAGACATAACTTGAAATAATAAAAAAAATTAAAAAAACATTTGCAGAGTAGGGGAAGCAACTCTCAATTTTCTTTTACAGAGGTTGTTTTGTAAGGACGGGTGTTACAAATTTTTGAGAAAGAAGTAAACGAAAAGCCGTTTTGCTTTTGATATTCGTGTATTTTATCCAAAACATCGAAAGCTTGTTTGTTTTGGTTTTTGTTATTTCGCCCCGAGTATGTTCTGCCCGAGCAAAATTAATGTACTCAGTGAGTTGGTCGAAAACGTGTGTTCCAAACTTGACCGCTACATCCCTTTGCCGTCTTCCAACGGTATCTAAACTACATTATCTAACGTGTATTGCCTTTAATGCGATGGCAGGGAGCAGTTTGAGAAAGATTTTACTGCAATTTCTAGGAAACTGAATAACCTTATAACAGTTCCTTCAACAAGTTCTTCATTCATCTCTTTCCCCTTTATTGTATGTATTTTTAGTGGAAAGTGGGTTATACATCTTTAGATGTATACCTGACTTTCCTATATAAAATCAAGAATTAACGGAACGCTGAACTCCAGACTATCAACACAAACAACATTTATTCAAGGTGGAATATATACATCTTTAGCTCTTGTTTGTTGAGACGTCTTCTGTGTGTGTGAGCATGGTTGTTGGGACGTTGGTATGTAGATGTGAGCGAGCTGTCTAGCGTAAGTTCGAAAGATGGAGAGAGACAACTAAACACGTCCTTGCTCAATCGCTGGCCAGCAAGAAAGAGACAGATCAAAGCGGGAAAAGCTTGGTTGTTGAATTCCACGCATGCGTGAGACTACGCATGCGCACAGCGTTACTACATATTCATACACCTGACTATTTTTTATGATCTTAGTCCTCTAAGCTTTCACCAGGTCCTGTCAATAAACAAGTATTTTATTAGCTTAGTGTTCCCTCCAAAGCCTCCTAAGAGATCTAAGAAATCCATTCTGCTCCATTTTCATTTGAATATTTCACAGACACCAACTCACATATCGTCCTTTATATTCCATTAATCATCGTTTTGACATCCCCATTTTCCTTGCTCGCATGGGCTAGACAAAATTTGTTGAGGCAGATGTTTTATAGCTAGATGCTCTCACTGCCGACAACTCTTACCTGTTTCCCAGTAACAATTCCCTATGGTCTAACATATTTTCCTGGAAGATAGGAAACAAAAATCACTTGTATGACAGTGGTGTTCATTTAGAGCTACCATTTAACGCTAAGGCAAGGAGACATTAACACACATACTATTATCTTTTCTACTCTGAGCACAAGGCCTGAAATTTTGGGGGAGGGGGCTAGTCGATTAGATTGACCCAGTACACAACTGGTACTTAATTTATCAACCCCTAAAGGATGAAAGGCAAAGTCGACCATGATGGAATTTGAACTCAGAACATAATGACATATGAAATACCGCTAAGCATTTTGCCCAGCGAGCTAACGTTTCTGCCAGCTCACCGCCTTAACGCACATACTATTATATATATAATACATATAAGGTGGCGAGCTGGCAGAATTGTTAGCTCGCTGGACCAAATACTTACAGCATTTTGCCCATCACTACATTCTGAGTTCAAATTCCACCGTGGTCGACTTTGCCTTTCATCCTTTTGAAGTGGTCGATAAATTAAATATCAGTGAAACACTGGGGATCAATGTAATTGACTAATCTCCTCCCCAAATTTTTAGGCCTTGTGCCTACAGTAGAAAGGATTATATATAATATATATGCATGACAGGCTTCTTTCAGTTTCCATCTACCAAATACACTCACAAGGCATTGGTCAGCTTGAGATGATAGAAAACACTTACCTGAGGTGCTACACAGTGGGACTGAACACGAAATCAAGTGGTTGGGAAACAAACGTCTTTACTGCACAACCACACTTACCTACACTTATAATAATTCTGATGTTTGTTTGTTTTTTCTTCAATATGACAAAATTGAAGCTCAATATTTTCTTTTAAATTACTATTTATATATAAAGCAGATAATATTGACAATATATTCTTTATAATGTATTCTTTTTTATTTCCAATTTTCTCTGCAGATGCCAACATTACCGAGGCTATGATGGAACTAACTTTGCATCTGCTAATGCCAGTTTTGTGAAGCAAAGCGAAATTTCAAAATCAGGAAGCAACCAGCTTGATTCTAACAGGATAAACAGTGATGGTAAACCTCAGACCGATCTTGCTAAAACTGATGCTGCTATTACCAATAACCAGTCTACCGATGATCTTGATAAAGGAAGTTCCCTGATGGAGATCCTATCAACTGAAGGTCTTAGAACAACGACGATGCCAACAACAATAGAGACAACTACCGAAAAGAAAACAACCCTGAAGATTACGAAACCTTCAAAAGCGGCTAATATTTGTGCTTCAAAGAAATGTCCTCCCAGGTGGATGCCTGTTTTGCAAAGGAATGGTCTCTGTGGCTGTAAACCTAATTTTGGTTAAAGACAATTGAGCTATATCGATGTGAGAATTTATTATATAAGTAGACACCAAACATCATACATTTATATATATGTATGTATGTATGTATGTATATATACATATATATATATATATTTGTATATCTATGTTTGAAGGAGGGCAAAGTATTTACTCATTATAGAGAAGAGTAATATTTCATCTCTAACTGTTATAGAGTATTTTCTCTTCCCTTTTAGAATAGGAAGAGATACACAAATATATTTTTTTTAACCTTTGTTAGAAAGGAATCAGTTATATTTCTCCATCTTAAATAATAATTATAATATTTTATTCCAAAACTGAAAGGGAGGAACAATCTATTGTACATATATACACACATTATATATATATATATATACATATATATATATATAGAGTACAGTTTTTACTTTTTTTTTATATTCCCCCAACACGCAAGTCTTCAACAATGATGTCCATCGCCCCCCCAAACACACACCAATCTACAGAATAAATCCGTATGTTCTACAATTGATGGTTTAGAGAATTACTCCTTTTTTTTTTTTTTTTTTTTTTACATGAGAACAATAAATTATATAGTTTTGTGGGTTTTATTATTTCTTAATATTTTATTATATTTACTTAAAAAAAAAAAAGATATCTCCAGACTCCCACCATCAATGCTAAAATAAATATAAAATGAAATACAGGAATCAAGCATCATTTACAAGGAATATGATGCTGGCTGATCAACTTAACCCTTTTGATACCATCCTGTCTGAGACCATTCCTGCTTCTATGATACAAACTTTCTGAATGAAAGTGATCTAATTTAAAACCTTCCATCAAAATTTCATGTTAATTTTTGTTCTAAAAACAAAGTCAATAATGACAAATTTATTTTATTAAATACTTCATAATTTTCAAAATTAATTGAAGCAAAGGCACCATATTTCAACAGAAATATGGTAACAAAAGGGTTAAGCTGCCATAATTTCAGTTACCGTTTTGAAAATATGATTGAAAGATTTATATAAAATTGCCATACTGCTTTGGTTGTCTTATTTTCATTTCTTTTTTCCCTTGAATCCTGAAGAATATTTGTAAATTCTCACTAAAGCCTTGTTGCTTCACACAAACTCACAAATTTCCTATTACACCTTCTCTGTCCTATTTTTGGTTAGTTCAGCCAAAACATGATTTTGTCATGAAAAGTGTTTGTTATTTTCTGCCAAAGGAATAGAAGAACAGATCGTTATTAAGGTGGCAAGCTGACAGAATCATTACTGCTCTGGACAAAATGCTTGGTTGCATTTCTTTCAGCTTTATATTCTGAGTTCAAATCCTGCCAAAGTTGACTTTGTCTTTCATCTTTCTGGAGCCAATAAATTAAGTACCAGTTAAGCACTAGAGTTGTAATTGACTCGTTTTCAATTTCATGCCTTGTGCCTTTACTAGAAAGAATTATTAAGTGGGAAGCTGGCAGAATTGTTAGCATGTCAGAAAAAATGCTTAGCAACATTTCTCCTCATTCTTTACATTCTGAGTTCAAATCCTGCTAGGGTCAACTTTGCCTGTCATCTAAATGAGGTTGATAAAATAAGTACTAGGACTGATATAACTGACTTGCCCACTGCTTTGAAAATTGTTCACCTTGCGCCAAAAGTAGAAAGGCAATAATTTAGCAGAATTGTTTAGTGTCCGCAGGAGACAAAATGCTTTGTGGAATTTATTCCAGCTCTTTGCATTTTGAGTTCCAATTCCACTGAGTCTGACCTTACTTTTTTTTTCATCCTTTCAAGTTCAATAAAATTAAGTACCAGTTGAGCACTGGGGGGTTGAGATAATCAGCAAACCTCTTAAAATTGCTGTTTTTGTGCCAAAATTTGAAAGTTATTATTACAGGTGGTGAATTGACAAACTCCATGTGAAACCAAATGACTTGTAGCAGTTGTTCCAGTTTTCCACATTCTGAGTAAAAGAGATGAGCAAATGAATTTACTGTAGAATCTGTTCGTAAATCAAAATGTGTGTGTGTGCGTATCCAGATTGCCTGTATCATGGTGTTTTTTTACCTGATCGAAACACTCTTTATCAATTTCTTCTTTTTTTAATTTCCTCACTAATTTGTATTACTAAGATACAGAATTTGTCTGAAAGTAAAAAAAATCTTAGAACATGAAATACTTAAAAAATCATTTCTAATAGCTACTTGTTTAATTCCCGCTTAATTTAACTGAGATAAAGAAGCATTCTAAGGCTTGATTGCCAGTTAAATATGTAAGGAGGAATATTGAGCTTGTGCCTCGATAGATAGATAGATAGATAGATAGACAGATAAGAAAACCAGTTGTTTAATATATATTTTCATGTGAAAAAGATGATCAGAGGTTATGAGAGGAGGAAACTAACAGATGTTGAAGACCTCCCACCCCAACAAGAATCTAACTTTCTAATGGCAATAATTTTCAATTATTGGTATCAATAAGTTTCACACCAATTAGAAAGAAAACAAAATGTTTTTAAAACAAATTTAACGAATTAACAAATAAGTAATTAAAAGAAAATTAGTGCGTATATATACATATATATATATATACCCTATATATATATATATATATATATATATATATATATATATATATATATATAGTTGCTTTTATGTAAAAGAATCATAAGTCCAACACGTTGCTTTTTCAGAAAACGAAAAAAATAGTTTCACCATTCCATAGCAAAACCGTTGTACTACACTTTGACAATTTTTGATATCTTTGCATCTGAAGCAGCTGGAGATACGACAGTTTGACCAAAAGAACTGACTATTGCAAGCGAAAATAGATATTGAAAAAAACGCATTTGGCATATATATAATATATTTATTAATACATACATATATATATCAAAGTTTGTTTTTAATGTGGAATTATAATAAAAACAATTTAACATTAAACAGAAGAATTACTTAATGCTTTTTTGTAAATTACATGTTTTTTATACTTTTATTAGAAGCCTGAGAGTCACTTAGCAGTTTCAACCTGCTAGTCATCATTGCACTATATATAATCTTTTATCTTTTACATATTTGTCATAAGACTGTGACCAAGCTGGAGCACCACTTTGAAGAAATTTTTAGTCAAATGAATTCACCCCAGAACTTTTTTCTTTGTAAATCTGGTACTTATTCTATCAATCTCTTTTTGATGAACCCCTAAATTACAAGGACATAAACACACCTACACCTGTTCTCAAGCAGTGGCAGGGGAGGGGGTACACACACACACACACACACATGACAAACTTCTTTCAGTTTCCACCTATTGAATCCAATCTCAAAGCTTTTGTCAACTTGAGGCTATAACAGAAGGCACTCATTCTAGGTACCATACAGTGGAATTGAACTCGCAAGCTTCTTACCACACAGCTACACCTGTGCCTAACATGTATAATGTAAAGGTGACTTTACAATAAATTTGACTCTACTATAAGTAAATATAAGGCTTTCCATAAACTAGCTTTAAAATATTCCCCAATTCAACTCGTGCACACACACACACACACACACACAGAGACTGAGGGTGGGCCAAAAGTCACAGGGTGGGTAGCTAGCTGAAATTTTTATTTAAGAAGCCTACATCTTTGTAGGTTTCTTAAATATTGATAAGTTTCAATATTTAACTACATTTGAGAAAAAAAAAAAAATACAGACACTCTTCATGACTTTTGGTCTACCCTGTATACAGTAAAAATGTGGGATTAGAAAATTATGAAGAGAGTGTAATCATATTTTTATTCTTTTTTTATGTCTTCATAAATGATGAAATAGTCTTGAATTTATGTTCAAACATTTATTTTACATATTATGGACGTGTGGTAAGTTTTCTTTTCAACCACATGGTTCCAGGTTCAGTCCCACTGCATGGAATCTAGAGTAAGTGTCTTCTACTATAGCCTCAGGCTGACCAAAGTCTTGTGAGTGGATTTGGTAGATGGAAACTGAAAGAAGCCTATCATGCACGTGTGTATCTTTGTATTTGTTCCTCTCCACCCCAGCAGTTTGGCAAAAAGATTATTTGCAGACATAACATGGCAGTCCTGGTTTAGGATGAATGTTGCTATAATTTAGCCCCATGAGACATCATCTCCAGCTGGCTATACGACACGATCTGACCTTATATTTTTGAACAAGGGAATCTAGCACCCCCCACTCAGCTCAAAACCATATCTGTGACTGGTTTTGAGCTGAGTGGAGATGCTTGTTCGAAAATATAAGGACACAGATCATGTTGTATAGCCAGCTGGGGATGATGTCTCCTGGGGCTAAATTACAGCAACATTCGTCCTAAACCAGGACTGCCATGTTATGTTGGCAAATAATCTTTACTCTAAAGTACTGTTGCTGAATATCTCTTGTTGTGAGATTTACAAATAGTAATTTTCTAAAAAGCAACTGATAAAATTAGTAGCAGGCTTTAAACAAAAAATACTAGGGTCGATTCATTTCACTAAAAATTTCTTCATGGCGGTGCTCCCGCATGGCTGCAGTCTTATGACTGAAACCAGTAAAAGATAAAAGATGCTTCTTTTTAACCCTTTTAATATCAACCCATTTGAAAACGCCCTCATGGATACAATTTAAATTCTCAGTTTTCAAGTGCTTTAAATTAAACCCTGTCATTAAAAATTCAGGCTAATTTAATGTGCAAATCACTGACTTAATAGTGACCAATTATTTAAAATTTTTCTTTATTTTCAAGATTAATTGAAACAATGACAGTGTATTTTCCTACAGAAAATGGTAACAAAAGGATTGCTTCCATTTATATCTCTTTCTAATTTACAGTAAAAGGAGAAAAAAATTAAGTCTGTACTAAGTTTCACTGTCTAATAATATTCTATTTTAGTAGTTTTTCCTCTTAACTACTATTTCAAGATGATACTTTACAATATATACATTAGTAGAAAATTTGGATCAGATTGTTAAGTTGTATAAATGTTGTTTACATACAGAGGTGAAG
>NC_142940.1:41547564-41572564 GCF_046866305.1 Octopus bimaculoides
CACTACTGGGCACTGCACACATCCTACGCAAAACACTTTCAATACAGTAAACATAAGAGCACCACAGCAAACCACAGCACATACCCAAGGCGCACAGAGCTGCGCTCGGTAGTGAAGTGAAAGCACGTTATAAAAATAAAACTACTGAATAATAATAATAATAATACAGGGACCTTTTGAGCAGGATGGGTTACTCAACCTGAAGAAAATTCTAACTGGGCTCCACCTGCAAGGTCATGTGCTGTTTATATATATATCGGGAGGGGATGAGTGAGTGGGTGTGAGTGTATTAGTTAGTGAGTGGGTGAGCAGGTGATTGAGTGGGAAGGTGTGAAGGTATGTGGCTTAGTGGTTAGGGTGTTGGACTCCTGATTGTAAGATTGTGGTTTTGATTCCTGGATCAGGCGATGCATTATGTTCTTGAGCAAGACACTTCATTTTAAGTTGCTCCAGTGCACTCAGCTTGCAAAAATGAATAATTCTGTGACAGACTGGCGTCTCATCCTGGTGAGGAATTGATACGCCATGGAAAACTGGGAAAAACTGGCCCTTATGAGTCAGCATGACTTGAGAAAGTAACTTTACCATTACCTTTAGCATGTAGGTGAGTGAGTGTGCGAGTGTGCGTCACAGTCTTTCATGAAAATATGTTTAACTGTGGCGAATCATCACCTTGCTTGGATACAGGTGAGGGTTGGAGACAGAAAGGACACCTAGCAGTAAAAAATCTGCCTCAGCAAATTCCCTTCCGACCCATGCAAGTATGAAAAAGTGGATGTTAAAATGATGAATATGATGATGATTGCAGATCCACACACTGAAACATCTATTTCACAATTGCTTTAAAACAATCTACCACTATCATTAAATATATTTGCCTGTTAGAAACATTTACATTTCTTTATAAGTTTTAAAATATGCAATTATTTCTAGGTAAATTGAATGACTCAAAGCTATAAAATTCTTGATAAATATGATGAAAGTTGGAATATAAAAAAAAAAAAAAAAAGTTACAATAATAATTCAACAGATTAGTGTAATTTCAATAAATCAACTTTATGTAAACAAAATTTTAACTTATTATTTCAACATTTTAACATGTGTGTACATGTACAGTATATTCTTCACTACCTCTGTTCTCTCTATGACTCAACCCCTATTTCTCTCTCTCTCTCTCTCTCTCTCTCTCTCTCTCTCTCTCATATATATGATACCAATCAATCTAGCTCTCTACATCAGTCTGTCTGTCTCTAGCTGTCTCTCTCTTGTTATCTATCTATCTAGCTAGCTCTCTATGGTTTGTTTGCCTATCTATCTCTGTTTATCAATTTACTTCTGTCTGTCTGTCTATCAATGCATGTCAGTGTCTATCTGTATCTGTCTGTCTATCTATCTATCTATATATATATATCTTTCTATTTATCTATCTATCTATATATATACTTTTCTATTTATCTATCTATCTATCTATCTATCTATCTATCTATCTATCTATCTATCTATCTATATATCTATCTATCTATCTATCTATCTATCTATCTATCTATCTATCTATCTATCTATTTATTTATCTATCTATCTATATATACCTTTCTATTTATTTATCTATCTATCTATATATATATACCTTTCTATTTATTTATCTATCTATTTATATATATATATATATATATATATATATACCTTTCTATTTCTTTATCTATCTATCTATATATATATATATACCTTTCTATTTATTTATCTATCTATCTATCTATATATACCTTTCTATTTATTTATCTATCTATCTATCTATATATACCTTTCTATTTATTTATCTATCTATCTATATATATATACCTTTCTATTTATTTATCTATCTATTTATATATATATATATATATATATATATATATATATATATATATATATATACCTTTCTATTTCTTTATCTATCTATCTATCTATCTATCTATCTATCTATCTATCTATCTATCTATCTATCTATCTATCTATATATATATATATATATATATATATATATATATATATATATATATATATATATATTTCTGTATCTGTCTATCTATCTATCTATCTATCTATCTATCTATCTCTATATATCTTTCTATCAGCAATCTATCTATTTATCTATCTATCATCTCTCTCTCTCTCTCTCTCTCTCTCTCTCTCTCTCTCTCCCTCTCTCCCTCTCTCCGTCTCCCTCTCCCTCCCTCTCTCCCCACTTCCCATTTCAGTAAGTAATTTATCACAGATTTCTTTATAATTTCCTTTAATTTCCCGGTTACTTTGATTACTTTCTGTTTATTTTTCTATTTGCTTTTCTTCCAAGGTTTCACAATATTGCGTCATGCAATTAATCTTTATTACCGTTAAATTAAAACTTACTATTGAAGATGAAATTTAAATTTTAAAAACAAAACAAACATTAATAACACTTGGTTTAATTGCTGCAAAATAATTGTGATATAGCTATAATATATTTTGATAAATCAGCTAATAATAAACAGTATCTACATTACTTCTGAGGCTGGTTTTTAACACTATTTCCTTTAAATCTGGGTGAATTAGCATAATACAAGTGAAGTGTTTTGGCCACAGATTTGACCTTTTAGACATTCGTGTGAAACCGATTGTGGTTCTAGTTGTTGTCTAGCTCCGATTAATACCTGTTTAAATAGATAATCCAGCCAGTTTGGGCAACTGTGTATTTTCTTTGTGGAAGCACACCTGGTTCTGTCTTCATTCCTGATCTTCCTCTCTCCGGCCAGGTAACCTTGTACTTCCTCTTCAACAAGACACCTATATCTGTCTCACTATAACCTTTTCATCATCTCCTCCTCAAGTTTCTTTTCCCCTCTTAAAAGTTTTTGTCTTTCATGTACTTGGTGGCCCTGTCAGTGCAGGTGCCACTTAAAAGCTTCCAGTCCATACTTGTAAAGTGGTTGGTGTTCAGAAGGGCATCCAGCTGTAAAAACTTTGCCAAAACTGACCTCACCTGTGCTTGTGCCACATAAAAAGCACTAAGTCCACTCTGCTGAGTGGTTGGTGTTAGGAAGGGTATCCAGCTGTAAAAATCCTGCCATAATAGTTACAGAAGTCCGGTGCAGGCTTCTGCCTAGCCAGCTCTTGTGGTACCGTCCCACCCATGTTAGCTTGGAACACGGACATAAATGATGATGATGATGGTTATGATTTCTACTATAGGCACAGGGGTTGAAATTTTGTGGGTGTGGGGCTTGTTGGTTACATTGACTCCAGTTCTTGACAAGTCTTTATTTTATTGCCCTTGAAAGGATGAAAGGATAAAAAGCAAAGTTCACCTCAGCAGAATTTGAATTCACAATGTAAAGATGGACAATACACCGCCAAGCTTAGACGCATTTTGTTTGCCATGCTGACAATTCTGACAACTCGCCAACTTTATAATAATGGTTTCAAATTTTTTGCACAGAGCCAGCAAATTTGGGTGAATGGTTAAGTCAATTACATTGACTCCAATGCACAACTGGTACTTAATTCATTGACCCTGAAGTATGAAAGGCAAAGTAAGCTGTGGCGGAATTTGAACTCAGAATGTAAAGACAGATGAAATGCCTCTGAGCATTTGGCCTGGTATGTAAATGAATTTAACAGCTCATTGCATCAACTCAGGTGCTTAACTGACACCTATTTTATTCACCTAGGTGAAATCTGAACTCAGAACGTAAAGCCAGGCAGAATGCTGCTAAAGAGGAAAGGTAAAGTTGGTAAGGTTTGAACACTTGTAGTGAGCCAATAAAAGACCAGATGGTCATGTCTAGTGCCCATTTTCATCATAGCTATGTTCTGATCAGGGCTGAATTGGGACTTAATATCAACAATAACCTATGATGAATAGACTGCTATCAACAAAAGTCTCACTTGCTGCTTCAGATATTAAATATAATGTTTAAATGGTGTTTTTATTTATTTATTTATTTATGGGTTTCAGCCAAGTGGCTGCGGTCATGCTGGTGCACCACATTACTTTTTTGTCTTTTCTTTATTTCAGTCATTGGAGTACAACAATCGTGGGGCACCACCTTGAAAGGGTTTAGTCAAATAAATCAACCCCCGATACTTATTTTGTTACTAAATCTTGCAACATATTCTATTATTCCATTTTTAATTAACTGCTAAGATACAGGAATAAAAAAAGAACAAAAACAAACAAGCACCAGTAGTCAAGTGGTGAAAGGACAGACAGACAGACAGACAGACACACACACAGACACACACACTAATGCTTGCTTTAATTTTCAGTTTTGATAAAAATAATTTTACATTAATCTGATGAGTTACTTTATACTATTGTAAAACAAATTTATTATTCTTAATCAAGAATCGTGTCGATATTCTTGTTTAAAAATAATCTCTCTCTCTCTCTCTCTCTCTCTCTCTCTCTCTCTCTCTCTCCTCTCTCTCCCTCTCTCTCTCTCTCTCGCTCTCTCTCGCTCTCTCTGTCTCTCTCTCTCTCTCTCTCTCTCTCTCTTTCTCTCTTACCATGATTGATTGCTAAATTCACAAGTTTATGTTATTCTCTCTCTGTTTATTTTCTCTTATTTCCTTTCTGTTGAAGAGCATAGACTCGAAACATAAAAGACTTTCTCACTTTCCTGAGCATCAAACTAATACACCTGCCTGTTGTTCATACACCTATCTTCATATTCTGTTTTTCTAAAAATTTTAACTATATATATATATATATATATATATATATATATATATATATATATATATATATATATATATATATATATATATATATATATACATATATACATACATATACATATATATATATGTATCATCATCATCATCATCATCATCGTTTAACGTCCGCTTTCCATGCTAGCATGGGTTGGACGATTTGACTGAGGACTGGTGAAACCGGATGGCAACACCAGGCTCCAGTCTAATTTGGCAGAGTTTCTACAGCTGGATGCCCTTCCTAACGCCAATCACTCAGAGAGTGTAGTGGGTGCTTTTACGTTTTACCTGCACGAAAACGGCCACGCTCGAAATGGTGTCCTTTATGTGCCACCCGCACAAGCCAGTCCAGGGGCACTGGCAACGATCTCGCTCGAAAATCCTACGGGAGCCAGTCAGGCGGTACTGGCAACGGCCACGCTCAAAATGGTGCATCTCATGTGCCACCCGCACAAGAACCAGTCCAGGGGCACTGGCAACGATCTTACTTGGCTTGCCGGGCCTTCTCACGCACAGCACATTTCCAAAGGTCTCGGTCAGTAGTCATCGCCTCGGTGAGGCCCAATGTACGAAGGTCTTGCCTCACCACCTCAGCCCAGGTCTTCCTGGGCCTACCTCTTCCACGGGTTCCCTCAACTGTTAGGGTGTGGCACTTTTTCACGCAGCTATCCTCACCACATGTCCATACCAGCGCAATCGTCTCTCTTGCACACCACAACTGATGCTTCTAATGTTCAGCTTTTCTCTCAAGATACTTACACTCTGACGGGTATTCACATTGACATTACACATCCAACGGAGCATACTGGCTTCATTCCTTGCGAGCTTACGTATGTCCTCAGCAGTTACAGCCCATGTTTCACTGCCATGTAGCATGGCTGTTCGTACGCATGCGTCATACAGTCTGCCTTTTACTCTGAGTGAGAGTCCCTTTGTCGCCAGCAGGGGTAAGAGCTCTCTAAACTTTGCCCAGGCTATTCTTATTCTATATATATATAGATATATATACATATATACATATATATATATATATATATATATATATATATATATATATATATATATATATATATATATACATATAAAGAATCACTGAAGAGGTCACAGGATATGTGGCATAGAAAGAAAAGTAAAAATAATAAAACTGAAGACAGACCAATTATATATATGTTTAATTGGCCAAATATGACCATTTCCAAGTATAACACTATATATATATATATATATATATATGTGTGTGTGTGTGTGTGTGTGTGTGTGTGTGTGTGTGTGTTCGTATATGTGACAGATTTTCACATAGTGTCCGTCTATCATATCAATTCACAAGGCTTTGGTCAGTCTTGTGCTATACAAGAAGACACTTACCCAAGGTACCATGCAGTGGAACTGAACCCAAAACTATGTGGTTGTGAAGTGCACTTCTTAACCACACAGCCACAGAAACAGAGAAGCATAAACTACAAAATACAAATCTAGCAAACATCTTTTTTTCCTTCTGGATTCCTCTAGATTGGATGCATGTATGGCCAAGTGGTTAAGAAGTTTATAATAATGAGAATCTCTGTTCAATCCTATTACTATTAGCACCTTGGACAAATTATTTTACTGTAGTCAACCCAGGACTTGTATAACTCAAGGAGATGTGTGTGTAAGTAGAGTACACTATTAGAGTAAGCATGGTTTCTGGGTTTAGTCCCAGAGCATGGGAACTGAACTCAGTGTTTTATATATCCCCAGACTGATCCAAAGCCTTGTGAGTGGATTTGGTATAAAGAAACAGAAAGAAGCGTTTTATGTATGTGTGTGTGTGTGAGAGAGGAAGAGAGAGAGAGAGAGAGTGTGTGTGTGTGTGTGTTTCTGTTTGTCCACACACCACTGCTTGATAGCCGGTGTTGGTTTGTTTACATCTCTCTACAGTTATTGTTTCAGCAAAAGAGACCGATAGAAGAAATACCACGATTTTAGAAATAAGTATTGGGGCTGGTTTGTTCCACTCAACCCTTCAAGGTGTGCTGTAGCATGGCCACAGTCCAATGACTGAAGTAAAAGATAAAAAAATAGATGAAAACTGTATAAAAATCCATCTTTCCTTGTTTTTCCTAGCTTCAGTGTACTCTAGACTGCATTATCTAAAGTATTATTGCATTTCTATGATCTGTAGTATGCGATTTGAGGATGATTTGTCTGCTATTTCAAGCAGCGGGAGCGGCTACATATTAGTTTACTCCAATGACAATACCTAATGTAGCAAGTAAGGGTTATTTCCCTTACATCTTTCAACAACCAAGGGAGTTAATTAGTGTAGTATTAAAATTTAAATTTACAGCTTCGTGATAATGATAACGATTATATGAATACCACCACATCCAATAACTACTACTACTACTACTAATTATTATTATAATGATAATAATAATAATAATAATAATAATAATAATAATAATAATAATAATAATAAGTAAGCTGCTGGCAATGGGAACGATGACGGCTGTTGTTGATAAGTAATGAATATACTAGCTTTTGATAACGCTCCAACTACTAAATATCATTTCATTTCGTTGCATTTTCTTTAATCATGTTATTGTTAAGATAGCAGGACGAAGAGCAAGCAAGATCACTGCTATTTAGATCCAAAGCCCGAAGGAAGCACTGTATCTCTTCACTGGAATGGTTTGAAACAATGTCGTTTACAGTCTCCGATGACGGCATCTGTAAAATGGTTTGATATTTTCATTTCACAAACAGCAGACTTTATTTCGAAGAATTCAGAACCCGATATTTGTCAGGTGAACTCTGGAATATTTCAGGTGGTGCTATTTCCCTATATGTAAGAGTACACATACACATACACACACACACATTGAACACATCCCTGTTCGCTTTCAAAAATGCATGCATTATGCCTTGAGTTTCATACACGAACATGTATGTGTATACACACACACGCACATGTACATATAAGTATATGCACATATATAAATATGCATACACGTACATATGCATACGTATACATGCATTTAGCTATTTCTACGTCAGCATTTTCTTTTATGTCTTATTTTGCCCTATAAATTGTGACACGGCTTAGCGCAGTTTTACAAAGTATTTGTCGTTCAACATCAGTTTTTGATTTAAATAGCGATATTGTGAGGCGATATTTCATTAGTTACATAAAGAAATAAATGTCAAGCGTGTAGGAATATCAGTTCCTCATCTCATGGGCCGTGCGTTCGAGTTTCGGTGTAAGCTTTCACTCTCTTCACGAAAAACATTCTAATTTTCTCAACGTTTGGCGCGTTAAATGGAATAGGGAATTAAAAACGGATTATCTTCGATTGCTAGATTTATTCCTTTTGATGAACATTTAATTACAAATAATGATTATAGCCATCGATCCATCATATTTCAAGTATACACACAGTCGATTGGTTAGTTACTAGAAGTATGTGTCCCAAAACAACACTGCTTGTGGAATGCTGCGTTAAAAACATTAATGCCAGTGAGAGGTTGAAGTTCACCACTATTGCGGCTAGCGAGAGTGCGAGATGCATTCCGTCCTTATAAGGCCTTTTCAGCAATCCCGTGCTCGGACGAGAATTCGTCTCTTTTGATAAAGAGGGAAGCATACACACGTGCGCACACACAAAACTTCAGATCATTGACAAATGTATATTGGGAACCACGGGAGACAACTCTGGACACGTTTCTGCCTTATTACCCCCACCCCAGTAAAGCAAAATGATCGTCTGTCAACTGATTTGCATTAACGTTAAAAGAACTTTTGAATCAACCTCGTTGTTGTTACAATTGCTAGATTACTTGTCCAATTGTCTATGCACATATTCCTCTTTTCTCCGTCCCTTATCGAAGTGGGGGCTTTGTGGAATATCTTGGTTAGCTAGATTTATTCTTTCTGATAAATTTCTAGTTAGATACGATTTGAAAAAGAAAACAGTATTAAATCAATGATTAATAAGATTTCAGTTATTATAGAAAGCAAGGAATACAATTCTGAACGCGTTTCTTTCTTATTAACCCTTTTCAGCAAATCAAATATTATCGTACTTGCTGAATTAATGATGATTAAATCGCTAGGTAAATATAATTTATTGTACAGGAAGTGTGATGAGATAAGTTTAATTTATAAAACTGATTCAAAGAAATTAATTACTCAAATACACTATACGTATGAAAAACTGGCAGAAACGTTAGCACGCCGGGCGAAATGCTTAGCAGTATTTCGTCTGTCTTTACATTCTGAGGCTACAGTAGAAGACACTTGCCTAATGTGCCACGCAGTGGGACTGAACCCGGAACCATGTGGTCGGTAAGCAAGCTACTTACCACACAGCCACTCCTATGCATACATATATAAACAAACACATTCATTCAGTAAAATCGATAATAAAAAAAAAGAGTACAGTGAACTTGCTGTAGGGAGTGGAAAAATTCATCGTTTCGGACGCTGTCTTTCTTCAGGCCAAAAAAAGTGCCAGGAGGTTAATAGTTAGATTTTCCACTTCCAACTGTACGTTTCCTTCCCTTCGTACCAGTGTGAACGCGCGCAAGCGAAAACATGTGTGTGTGTGTGTGTGTGTGTGTGTGTGTAATACGTACGCAGACATGATGACTGAATGCTGTCACTAAACACTTGAATTCTAGGCATCTATAAGAGCAGGAGCCGACGGTCGAGTCAATATAAGTAAAGGACAGTAAACTTAGAAGTTCGAGGTTCCTATCATGTCACTGTCACACTTACTGCATTATGTTTATGGCAAAGACACCACTTATCTCCCTGTATTTTCTACGTGCTTGCTTGATCTGCTAAAAGTAGCTGTTAAATCTCTCTTAAATTACACCCAAGTGTCTTTTAAACAATACATACTTGATAATGTACTTTTGTGTTCCTTGTACATGTGAAAAAGATGGGATGGTCACGGTTGGAATGCCGTTGATCACGAGTCTGTTCGATCAGTCCTGACTTAAAACTAAAAACCAGTAATAATATAATAAGGCGGTGAGCTGGCAGAAACGTTAGCACGCCGGGCGAAATGCTTAGTGGTATTTCGTCTGCCGTTACGTTCTGAGTTCAAATTGCGCCGTGGTCGACTTTGCCTTTCATCCTATCGAAGTCGATAAATTAAGTACCAGTTACGTACTGGTGTCGATGTAATCGACATAATCCTTTGTTTGCCCCCCCCCCCCCTATGTTTTGCCCCTTGTGAGCAATAAAGAAATAAGTAACATAATAAAGCTTCAGTGTGCCAAGGGCGAGGTGAAGGATGAAGGACAAATCCACTTTTGCCCTTCCATCATACATTAACAAAGATAATAGATCAAAGGTAATTTGTGTCCTTTTACATCTGTTACCTCAATTCCCTCTTACTATGTGTGTGTGTGTGTGTGTTGGCACTCCGTCGCTTACGACATCGAGGGTTCCAGTTGATCTGATCAGCGGAACAGCCTGCTCGTGAAATTAAGGTGCAAGTGGCTGAGCACTCCACAGACACGCGTACCCTTAACGTAGTTCTCGGGGATATTCAGCGTGACACAGTGTGACAAGGCTGACCCTTTGAATTACAGGCACAACAGAAACAGGAAGTAAGAGTGAGAGAAAGTTGTGGTGAAAGAGTACAGCAGGGTTCGCCACCATCCCCTGCCGGAGCCTCGTGGAGTTGTAGGTGTTTTCGCTCAATAACCACTCACAACGCCCGGTTTGGGAATCGAAACCGCGATCCTATGACAGCGAGTCCGCTGCCCTAACCACTGGGCCATTGCGCCTCCATCTTCTTACTATAACTATGTAAGTAACGGTTTCTGTTAAGGCACAGAACCAACAGGTTTATGGCGGGGGAGGGAGTTGAATTACATCGACCACAGTACTTGACTAATTCTCTATTCCCCACCACCACCACCATAGAAAGATGAACGGTAAGGGTGATCTTGGTGGGATGAAACTAAGAATAAAAACACCCTGATGAAATATAGCAGGATATTTTTCCAACAGTCTCACGACTCTCTCAGCTCGCCAGCTTTACATTTCTCTGAAAAAAAAAAAAAAACCGCTTCTGGTGAACGCAGAAGGGGAAAACTTTCGAAAAAAAGTACGTTAATTGACACTATTTAAGTCATCAGTACTTGACTGGTACTTTATTTTATCGAGTCTAGCATGATGAAAGGCAAAATTGACATCGGTAGAATTTGAACTCAGAGCTAGAAGAAATGCTGAATGCATTTTTCTAACGAACTAACGATTTTACCAACTCACCACTTTTGCACCTTTGTAAAAATAAACCCCCCCCCCAAAAAAAACCCCCCAAAAAAATTTGAGAAGGTTGGCCGATACCATCGACCCAGTATTTGACCGGTATTTTGATGAATTGATTCTAATGTATGTGAAACAACATTGACATGGGTGGGATTTGAAACCAGAATACAAGCCATTTTTCAGATACCCTAGAGATTCTGCCACCTTGCTGTTTTTACGTCTGTGTAAATAACAATATTCTAGTCCATAAAATCGTAAAAAGATATTACATTGCAGGGACTGCCTGGGTTTTTCATTCAACTGAAGGCTGGAAGAATAAAGTATTTGCGAAGTATCGGAGCTGATATAAGTAAAGCCACTCCTTCTCCCAAAACTTGAAGCATTGTGTATTTATATGTAACAAAATACAGTAAGCGGAGTTAGTACTACTAAACTAATGAGTATTCCATTGGCTTGCAGTATGAAATTTTGCCCTTGGAGTGAAAAAGTCAACCAACAAGGGACGCTCCATTAAGATAGGAAAATTACGTCTAATGCGAAGCAGTCCAGTGGATGGCAAAAGTATATGAAAGCGCATACATTTCCATTGTATAAATAAATCTTTATTCGTTTGCTATTATTATTATTATTATTATTGTTCAGCTACAAAAAATATTTATCAAACTACTCATTCTTAGAAAGGAGGGGGGGGAATCTATCGTTTGATACATGCTCTTTCATATTTACCGTTGTTTTACCATAAATCGTAGGCACTGGTTTTATATGAAAGGCCGTGTTTAAAATACTATGACGGATTCTAAATTGCCCATCATAAAAGTGTGCCTATTGTTCAGGTTGTGTGTGTGTGTGTGTGTGTGTGTGTGTGTGTGTGTGTGCGTGCGCGTACGTTTATATACACACACATATATAACAGAGAGGGATGCCGAGAGATTCACACTTATATTTGTTTACATGTATATATGTGTGCGTGTGTGTGTGTGTATGTGTGTGTGTGTGTGTTATTCATACATACATACATACACATATATATTTACACGCACACATACACATATGTATAAATAATACGATTGTGTTCAATACTTTATATTCAATCAGACACATACACAACATTAACACGCAAATACAAACACAAATGTAAAGAAAGATCTACAACATTTCCATTTTTTTTCTTTTTCTTATTCCCGATTCTTTGTCATTTCTAGTTTCTGTTGATGCAATATATTATTGTCTCCAATATAGGAGATTTACAGTTTGTTTAGTTAACCATAAAATGTCACCTCAATTCTGCGTGTAGATTGGCGGTGTAGCCAGCAGACGACACTAAACTGCAAAACAAGAAAACCGTGACTGGAACAAATGTTCTGTGTCCACAATATGTTAGCTCATTACATTTTAAATCTTTCGAGAATATCTCGAGAAGCTGAATAAAAAATTTCCCCTGTTCTCCTCTCTTTCTCTTTGATATCATGCACACACACATGCACAGGTAAATATACATATGCATGTAACACTTATGCATATACACATACACATATATACATATACATATATATATATGAACATATTCACGCACAAGCGTATATATGTGTGTATATATATATATATATATATATATATATATATATATATATATATATATATATATATATTATATATCTATATACATGTACATATATACATATATGAGCGCAGACACATACACATATAAGTATACACATCTATACACACAGAGACCTATCTACAGACATACATACATACATACATACATACAGACATACATACATGAATGCATACATACATACATACATACATACATACATACATACAAACAAACATATATACATAAATACATACATTCAAACATACATACATACATACAAACAAACATATATACATAAATACATACATTCAAACATACATACATACATACATACACATCTATACTTTGGTTGTTTTGTGCGTTCCACCCAAATTCTAATTTAAATATCACCAGTGGTCGAGAAAATAAGTGCAAAACAAACGAGGTTTCATGTGGTCACTCGACCGACCAGAAATAGCAGCAAAATCTACCTTAAGCTACACACTACCTATCAAAGAGAAAATAAAAGAAACAACCGGAAAACATATTGAATAATATAACATCATATTTGATAAATATAGGGTTAGATGTCGTTGGTAGTAACATCTTTAATTATAGGTCTGCAAAAAAAACAAAACACACACACACACACACACACACACACACACACACACACACACACACACACACACACACACACACACACACACACACACACACACACACACACACGAACAAATAAACAACATATTCCTTTGATCGTATTCTGCGACAACAACATCATACCAGAAACCAGAATATAAACTTGTAAAATTTTGAAAGAAAAAAACTATAGAAAGTAATTTTCAAGATTTTGGTTAAAAATCACTGATTTATAAATAATAAAAAAATATTGGACTTGGCGGCGTCATTAGTTTTTGAGGTACTAGACATTCAATCAATCAACCAAATTAACAAACAAGAAAAGAAAAAAAACAGTTAATACATTAACTCATTAAATGCTGGCTTGCGAACGCTCTGAAGTTGTCAAGTCTAAGCAGTATACAAAATAGCAAAGACAAATCTTGTCATTTCCCCATAGCAGACCTGCAAGGATGTGTTCTCCCACCGCCTTTTTAAAACTTATACTTACCTCATTTTCTCTGAAAATGTATAAAGTAAAATTTACTTCCAAAAATTTGTTATTTTCCTAACAGAGTACGGCAAGGGTCCATCCTCTCACCGTTTCTTTTTAACGTCCTCTTATGCGTCTTTCTCTGTGGAGGTGCAATGGCCCAGTGGTTAGGGCGGCAGACTCGCGGTCATAGGATCGCGGTTTCGATTCGCAGACCGGGCATTGTGAGTGTTTATTGAGCGAAAACACCTAAAGCTCCACGAGGCTCCGGCAGGAGATGGTGGCGAACCCTGTTGTACACTTTCACCACGACTTTCTCTCACTCTTTCTTCTGGTTTCTATTGTACCTGTAATTCAAAGGGTCAGCCTTGTCACACTGTGTCACGCTGAATATCCCCGAGAACTACGTTAAGGGTACACGTGTCTGCGGAGTGCTCAGCCACTTGCACGTTAATTTCACGTGCAGGCTGTTCCGTTGATCAGATCAACTGGAACCCTCGTCGTCGTAAGCGACGGAGTGCCAACAATAATATATCATAATGGCACCCCTATGACTTAAACAGCAACTAAACCCTAGTGAGAGAAAGTTGTGGTGAAAGAGTACAGCAGGGTTCACCACCATCCCCTGCCGGAGCCTCGTGGAGTTTTAGGTGTTTTCGCTCAATAATCACTCATAACGGCCGGTCTGGGAATCGAAACCGCGATCCTATGACCGCGAGTCCGCTGCCTTAACCACTAGGCCATTGCGCCTCCACTATGATATATTAACATACAAAATAAAAGAATAATAAAGATATTTGTTGACTTTGGTGGGATTTGAACAGAGGGCGCTGAAGTAAATGGTCTAACATTCTTTTGACTTAGTTAATTCGCTGCTTAATGTATTTCATCTTGCTTAACGAATAACATATTGTAATATAATATAATATGGTGGAATGTAATATAATGGAAGTTGTAGTAGGAGGAGGAAGAGGCAAGGAGAAGGAAAAGAGGAAAGAGAAAGACAAGAAGGAATAGGAAGAGAGGTAAGATAAGGAAAATAAGGAAAGAGAAAGAGGGTGAGAAGGAGAACAAGAAAACAAGAGCAATGAAGGAATACGTTGTAAAAGACCTTACTAAGCAAAATACTGTTTATATTACAGTGTGTACAGAATGTGAAATTTTCAAACTGACCACAGCAACTACTTAAACGGATCTGTCTTATTCTCGATCAATCTTCAGTCGTGCTACAGGGAAAGAATATTGGATTACAAGGAAAATAGCTATTACTCTTTGAAATAACGTAATTGTTTTAAATAGTCTCCAATTGTAAAGGAAATCAACGGATGGCTTACAGCAATCGATCTTTATGGAAGAACCATTGAAATTGTTCTTCAGCATATACATATGTATATATATATATATATATATATATATATATATATATATATATAAATGCGCACACACGCGCGCACGTGTGTGTGTGTGTGTGTGTTTGATAGAATGAAGAAACCATAAGAATAGATTATAGCCGTTATTTTCCAGATAGAATAGATTTTCTCTGGAAGTTATGAATACCCAAAAATCTAAAAGCGTAAGATAGGCTGAGAATTCGACCATTACACAAAACTCACATGTTTACTGCGTCCATTAAAGGATTGAGAACGGAACCTTTCAAATCCATGATATATGTTCGTGTTATCGATCCTGCCGTCCGATTTCGATCATGCAGAAGTGAAAAATATAGGAATTTAGGAAGTAAATCCATTCGAGTATGGAAGGGATGAATTCTGGTAGTGGTGGTGGCGGTGGCGGTAGTGGGTTGAGACACAGCGAAACGGAGGTGATGTAGTCATATTAAACATAGCAATGATATAGAGATGGAACTGTTGCAGCTAGCTATACACACTGGAACTAATTCATCAAGCAGTAACAACTCACCTATAATATTTAATGTCACCTGGGCTTATATTTAGATAAACTCAGCGTATTCAAAATCATCCCATGGAGAGAAATGAAAAGCGAAAAGCAACCGGTGAAAAATACAGATATATCTCCCCAGCTCCACCATTCTATACTTCACCCTACTCCACAGCACAACCACCGTGTATTATATATTTCATTCGATATTCTTTACAATTTTATGATATTAAACTTTGTATTGGAAAGAAAAACCTATTTTTGTATCTCTCCAACTTTCTGTATTTATAAGTATTGTATTTTTAAATTTTAGCCAAATAAATATTTTCAGTTTTCTGATCACAGCGGGGGACTCCCCTGATTCAGTAAACCGCTTGATCACCATGTGTGTCTTCAAGTTATTGGTAGTTAGCCATTTTGTATCTAGAGCTCATTACTAGACTTAAGCCGGGCCGATTGATTAAGACGTTCGCTTTGCAATCAAGAAGCCTCGGGTTCAATCCGTGTGCTCAGTTTCATGAGCGAATGTCTTAGCTGTAGCTTCGGGTCGACTCCAGTTTTGCCGGTGGCAAACAGAAACTGTGTGGAAGCTTGTTAAATGAACTGTACCAGTAAGTGACAACGTTATGACGATGAAGCTCCCACTGACAAGGTACTTGCCAGTGATATTATTGTAATCACTATATTCTTCAGCTATGATAAACCCCAGTGAATATAAAGAAGTCTTCTATAACCAGTTAGAACGTATATTATGCAACATTCTCCACATGAACAAAAGAAGTATTAATACCGAGAGATAATATTTAATCCTACTCTAAACGTGGATGTTCTATTTATTTATTTAAGTGGGGATAAATATTATCTCTCAGTATTAATATTACCTCTGTTGCTAATATATATATATTTTAACAAGTTCACTGGCTTATCACTTGAACAAACTGCTACTAGTAGGAGACCTCAAAGCCAGAATAGGAAACGTCTATAAAAATATGTCAGTAGTTATGAGCAATCATCTGAGGTAGCTGTAACAACAACGGGGAACTTCTACAGGCTTGTTGTTATGAGTAACCGAATGAGTGAACTAATACTGAACAAATATCGAATGAACAAATGAATGAACTAGTAGTGAACAAATATCATGAATTGTTATAGTTCGGAAAACCGAACTATAATAATCCGGACTTACCCTTGTTTCAAGCCCTGGTATATGACTGGTTTTTCTCCTTTAACAGAGGTAGGACAGAAAATAGAATAAATATCCACAGAACTGCAGCTATGCTTGGTGTAAACTCCTGGATCAAATGTCTGCTCTTAAAATCTAAAATCACTTTCAAATTGCACCATCAAAAGCACAAATAGACAAAAAATAACATATTCGTTTAACAGAGCCAAAAACATCTAAATTCAAGAAATAATACTAGAGACTCATTGTAGTTTCTGCCCAAACTAATGCAACGAGTCATGGCCTTCTGTCATCATCAACTTCAAGAGATATACTTAGAACAGGAGGAGGTAATTCAATTGATTGAACAACAGAATCCTCATTGCCAGACCACGGAGATTTACCATTATACTTTTAGGACTACAGTTACATGCAGGAAACATAATTCACTTTACAAATAGCTGAACAAAGGAGTCTGCATACCTACCCAGCGTGCAAGAAATTGCTACCAACTTTACCTCAAATCAAACCTAAATTATGTGCCATATATACGATGGGGTTCTGAAAAGCTCCTGGTGTTGACAGTTTCGCGAAAGCCCTGTCTGGAAGCCCAACCTTTCGAATTCTTTTACAGGGGTTATAAAAATTGAAGGACCGCTGCAATAAGTGTGTAAATCTGAGAGGTGGATATGTTGAATAGAATCATATTTAACTGATCCTCTTGTGTTTTCTTGTACCCAAAGCCAGCAAATTTTCTGTACCTCCTCGTGAATCACAAACAGGTCTTTAAAATAACAGAAACGACATATTGTGTAATGTAGTCCTAGATATACATATGCTTTAAGTGAATAAGACGGTTGGTTGTAATCATAAGAACTCTAGTCGAGCAGTAAAAATAAGTTGATAGATTTGTATATCGATACAGTCGCTCGATCGATTTATCTGTGTCATATGTCTGATTGATTACAGTTTGGCTGGATTAAAACAATGACAACAACAGTAACAACAACAAGAGTAGAATGGAGAACAACAAAAATAAGAATTGACTGGAGCTGAACAATAACAACAACAAAAACTCGAAGTGAATGGGGTACAACAATATTTGATGGAGTAACAGCAACAACAATAACAATAATTGACTGGAATCGATAATAATGGTTTCAACTTTTGGAACAAGGCCAGCAATTTCGGGGGCGGGAGTAAGTCGTTTACAGCGACGCCAGTGCTCAACTGGTACTTATTTTATCGACCCCGATAGGATGAAAGGCAAAAACGACCTCGGCGAAATTTGAACTCAGAACGTAAAGACGGACGAAATGCCACTAAGCATTTCCTCCGTGTGCTAACGATTCTGCCTTAACAACAATAATAACAACAACATCAAGTGACTAAACAGCAGCAACTTCAAGAGTTGAATGGAGAACAACATAAATAAGAACTGATTGAGCTAAACAACAATGACAACAACGAGGTGAATGGCGTCTAGCAAAAACAATTGACAGAAACTCAACAATAATAGTTTTAAATATTGGTAAAAGGCTAGTAGTTTTTAGAAGAGAGGTTCAGATGATTGCATCGACCCCCCCCCCATACGTAACTGGTACCTTATTTTATTGAGCCCGGAGAGATGAAATGCAAATCTGACCCCGGGTGGCCAATGTCTTTGGTGGTGCTTCATGTTTTCGTTGCTGGTGGTTTTGCCGGTGCTGGTGTTGGTAATGGTCCTCGCCCCGGCGTAGGCAGCAGTGGAGACCTTCGACCCCTTGCACCTTTTATCAGTTGAGGGCAGAAGGCTCGCAAATGGGTTGTTTCTCCACAAACGAAACAATATGGTCTTTTGCCTTCAGTCATTATGTATATTACCGTCCCGTTTTGGAGATGGATGTTGTCCGGGATCCTCTCTACGTTTTCTGGCCTAATCTGAAAAAAATATCTCCAGTTCAACCTCGAACCAGTTCTCTTTGGTAGTTTTTGTCACCTCAATCGGGACGGTATCTGACTCTTGCTCAATTACGCATCTCAAAGGCCACCACATATCAAGTCCCGGTGGAATCCTTGGAATGCGGACACGTGCTGTTTTTTTTCCCATGTGGGATACATTATGAACTTGATGGTTTTCCAAGGGGTCATTGAGTGCTTCACAGCAAGGGCTTCTGACTTAAAAAACACCGAAATGTCTGCCCCTCGCTATGTACTCGGTGTCATCACTGATACATCTGAGTGCAGCTTCAATATCTGCCTGTGCTATTAAAGCCAATTTCTTCGTCCCTGCTGAGGTGCATCTGAAATACACTGTTCTCCTCTCCACTGCTTCAATGGCCTCTGCCGGGACAGTTAAGTTGGCCCAGGTTTGCTCGCTGTTTGATAGGTTTCCAGACTTGGGCCAAGCTTTCATCGTTGTTTATGAAGTCTAGACTGAATCGTGGTCTCATTTTGGCTGCTACTGCTGCGAAAGTGTCCTTGTTGTTGTTGTTGTTGCTGTTGCTGCTACTGCTGCTGTTGTTGTTGTTGGTGTTGTTATCATTGTTGTTGTTGTTGCCATCGCTGCTACAGCTGCCGTTGCTGTCTCTCGTATTGTTAATGTTGCTACCACTACTACTACTACTACTACTGCTGCTGGCACTGGTGGTAGCGGTGGAGATGGTAGTGTTTTCGCTTTTGGTGTTGGTATTTGTAATTTTCTTCTCTTGTTTCTGCAGTGGTAAAGAGGAGGAAAGAAGCAAGGGGAATTCATTTTCATACGTCCCACGCGCGCTATTGTTATTGTTATTTTTGTTATTGTTGTTGTTGCTACAGTAGTCACTATCTTGTTCAACTTGGCTGTTCTATCTTGCGGATAACCCGCTGTTCTCTTCAGCGGACGGAGGGTTTTCGTTCGCCATTTTTGATTTTACCAAAAAAAAACAAAATGAGTTGTATTTTAACCCAAACAAATCTCAAAATAGCTCCTAAGGGCTACAAATGGGAAAGAACTAAACAGTTCCCCCAAGGTCCTGGTTTGTTTAACCAAGTAACAATAAAAAATGTATAATGTAAAACAAAATATGAATAATAGCAAAACTTATGCAGTGATGTGCGAGCACGTGTCGATAGACGAACAACAACAACAACAATAATAATAATAATAGCCACAACAACAATACTAATAATAACCACAACAACAACAACAACAATGGACTGAAGCGCAAGAACAACAACATCAAATGTTCTATGGAGAACAACAACAACAATTATAACTAGAACTGACTGGAGCACAAGAAGAAGAAGAAGAAGAATTGATTGGAATTAAGCAACAACAACAACAACATCAACAACTTACAGACAACATTATTTTTTTTAATCGGCTTTATAAAAAGATAACAGAAATATTTTGGTTTTCTATCAAGATGGAACCATTTCAAGTCAGAATCACATCCCACTGGTGACAAGTAAACCAAACATGTCTTCTGTTGATATTTAAGATCTTTCAAATTTTTTCTTTTTTTGGGTTTAAAAAAATTTTTTTTTTATATTTCGAATTTTAAACAGTTGAGATTTGGGAATATATGGAGAAGAAAAAATTAAATTTTTTAAAAACTATTTCAACATATATATATTTAGCGAAAGCTTGGCTGTGTGGTTAAGAAAATCGTTTCGTAATCATACCGTTCGATCCTACTAGCTTAGAGAAAGTACTGTGTTCAATTACAGCCACAAATTGAAAAACATTACATTGTGAATTAAATTGTTTAAATGGAAACTGTTCAGAAGCCTGTCGTGTGTGTGTGTGTGTGTGTGTATTCTTTTGCTGGTTATAGTCATTAGGCTGCAGCCATACTGGGGCACCGCTTGCAAGGGTTTTGTCAGTCAAATCAATCCCGAGACTTAATTTAAGCATGCTACTCATTTAATCAGTGTCCTTTTACCGAGCTGCTATGTTATAGGAACATGAAAAAAAAAAAAAAAAAAAAAAATCAGGCAGCTAGAAAGAAACACAAAAGCATACACAAGCACATGCAGTATAGGATTCTGCACCGTTTTGGTCAAACAAATCCTCTCAGAAAGCAACTTCAGCCCGATGGTGTAGTAAAAGCCACTTGCTGATGGAGCTGTGCAGTGAGAGTGGACCCGAAAGCACGTGTTTGTGAAGCGAACTTCTTCTACACAGCTATATCTGCACATCACGCACGTACACACACACACTTGCGCGCGCGCACTCTCTCTATATATATCTCTCTCTCTCCCTCTGTCCATATCTCTCCATATCTGTCTGTCTAGCTAGCTATCAATCCATCATATTGGGAAGTGGGGAGAGAACACACATACACATATATACAATGGGCTTCCAAACAGTTTCCTTGTACCGAATTCCTGACACGGCATCGGTCGGTCCGGGTCTATAGTAGAAGACACTTGCTCAATATGCCGCGCTGTGAAAGTGAACCAGAAATCACACTGTTGCAAAGCGAGTATCTTGGCCACATAGCTATGCCGGCATCTACGTTCATAAAGATTTGTTTTATTAAAAATTTGGTATTCGCTATTTCCAGACTATTTAGTAACACATACCCGCGCGCACGCACATTATTAAATTTTCCTTCTAAAATAATTATGCTTCGTCTAATGTCTAATTAAAACCAATGAGGCGTGGAGGGTGGTTTGTGCGTTAAATATTCATATGAGTTCCGGGAGTTTTGGGAAATCGTACAAAAATTTCACGACGAAGCAACACGATAGAGAAGTAATTCGAAACCGCTTTCTGCCGATCTGAAATATTGACTTAGAGGGCATAAAAGAGGTCGTGTAGTATGTATGATATAGGACAGTGGGTCTTTAAGGGTTGTGAGTTTAGAATCACAGAACTGAAAGTTTGCATTTGGTTATGGTTATTCGATAATTCTGGAATGACTATATTTTGGATAAGTATCCGAATTTACCTAGATAGACAGGTAGTGAGGCCCTGAATTCCTGGTGGTACTCGTAGGTGCACAGTTTTGACATGCAGCACATTTTGAGCATTTTATTCTTTATACCTAGTGGAGCCCATCCGTCTCCAGGTCAAAACACAATTTCTTTCAGGTGATAGGGACTGAAAGAAAGAAAGAAAGAAAGAAAGAAAGAAAGAAAGAAAGAACGAAAGAAAGAAGGAAGGTAAAGAATTTACCCTAGTACTGGTCTCGTTCTTTATTTATCGATTCAAAAGAATGAAAGGTGAAGCTGACCATGGTGGAGTTGAAACTCAGAACGTAGAAAGCCAGAACGAATATTGCAAGCCTAACAATTCAGCTAAAATACCAGCCGTATAGTTAATACATACGTACGCATGTTTGCTCGGTTATGTGTATTTCTATGTGTCTGTGCGCGTTTCTGTTGTTGGAGCAAAATCTCTTTTTCCGAATGTGCAGGAAGCCGGCTAAGAAAACAATAAAACATTGGATAGATATGTAAATCGATTTTCAATTGTGAACTTAAGTAAGAAAATGTTAATAAGATGCTGACGACGCGAGTGATTACAACGATGCTGACTATGCAGGTACATATGTATCTATGTGTGTGTGTGTGTGTGTGTGTGTGTGTGTGTGTGTGTGTGTGTGTGTGTGTGTGTGTGTGTGTGAAGGAGAACCTAAATAGCATAAAAGATTATAAATAGGAAACACAGTAGCAGCTTTGTAATACAGAAGTAGCATACACAATCAAATATAGAATAGAGTAAATAGACGAATGTATCAATACACCGGGTTTAGCTTGAGGGCAGAGAAGATCGTAAAGCGTGCATTGAATACATGCACACACACACACACACACACACACACACACACACACACACACACACACACACACACACACACACATGTATGCATGTATGTATGTATAGGGAGAGAAAGAGATAAATAGATAGGTGGATGAACAATGGATACAATAGGTGAATGTATGATTCACATGTAAAAATCAGCAAATCTGTGAATAGATTAACCAGGGACATGTAGCTTTATGTACAACAACTAAAATAAACTGCTCGATCTGGTGCAGAGCTCAATAGCAGTATTGCTTTAGGTAAAACCTTGCTAAAGAATAACTTACCTTCTACCGTGACAAGATGACCGCGTGAGAAATTATTATTATTATTATTATTATTATTATTATTATTATTATTATTATTATTATTATTATTATTATTATTATTATTTCTACCTTAGAGATATTGTTTTCAGTCACGTTTGTTTGTTTGTTTGTCAGTGGACAAGATATTTCATGAACCGCTGGATGGATTCGGATGAAACTTTCAGGGATGTTTGACCTCGTGACTGGCATGAACTGATTAGATTTTGGGATCGATCTGATACTGGACAAAGATTCTGGATTACTTTTCTGTTTTTATTTTTACTTAATTTTTGAGAGCGGCCGGATTCATTTTTAGTATTCTCGTTTGTGAGAACAGTCGAGTTTATTTCAAATATTCTCATTTTAAAAATCATCTCTGGCTAATCGTTGAGGACGTTGGTGTTGCTTTGGTGGAGGTTTGAGCTCTCTGATTACTCTTGTTGTTGTTGTTGTTGTTATTATTATTATTATTATTATTATTATTATTATTATCATTATTATTATTATCATTATTATGTTGTTTTTTTCTTCTTTCTTCAAATTTTCTCCATTTCTCGCCGAGTGTTTCCGTACACCTAGGGCAGAGAAACTCTTTGTATGCATTCCCAGTTTACACACGCAAATTCACAGGTAAAATATGTATTAAAAAAAAAAAAATCATGAATGGATGTTGTTTTTACAGCGATAATGCTCTTCTCAGTACATGAGTCGTTCCAGTTAACACGATTTTTTGCACTTCCTGTAGGGATGGTAAGCCTGGTATCATTTTCAAATAGGTTTCAGTACCTTTTTTTTTATCATTACTAGAGATCCTACAATCACTGGTACGGTAGTCGCCTTGAAGTGCCACATTTTTTCATTTCCTATTAGCAAGTCTTTATATTTACTGATCTTGTCAAATTCTTTCGCCGCTATATTATGATCATAGGGAATACTCATGTTAATTAATAAACACGTCTTCTTTGTCTGATCTTTTATAATAATACCCGGTTTATTAGCTTGTATAGCCTTGTCGGTATGTACGGGGAAGTCCCAGAGAATCGATACATTTTCTCCCTCAGTTACAGCTTCAGGATGGTGTTTATACCATTTGTCAGCGGTTTTCAAGGCCAAACTCCATCCCGATATCATCACTGAATCCTTTCACAGTATGTAATAGTCCCTGAAGCTCTTCATCATCTTTGCCATATAGCTTTAAATCATCCATATAAAATAGATGGCTTATTTTCTTGTTGTCAATTTTGTAGCCATACCCTGTTCTATTCAGTTCACACACACACACACACACACACACACACACACACACACACACACACACACACACACACGAGGACAGTCTCCGAAATAATGCAAAAGTGAGCATAGCATTTACATTGATATCAAATTTTGACACGAGGCTAGTGTTTTGGTGGGAGGGAGAAATTGTTTACAGCAACCCCGGTACTCACTTGGTATTTATTTTATCAATCCGGAAAGAATACAAGACAAAGTCGACCTCGGAAGTATTTGAACTCAGAACTTAAAGACGGACGAAATGCTGCTAAGCATTTTACTCGACGTGCTAACGATTCTACCGGCTCGTCACCTTATGTAACTTTTACATTATCTAACATATTTCGTTTAAATTGTACTTGTTAGCAGAGTAATCCTTCCTCATCTAACATATTTCGTTCAAACTGTACTTATTAGTAGAGTAATTCTTCTTCTATAGTGATTCTTTTTCCCGTTGTTCGTTATTGTAAGCAAATAATGAGTTTCGAACAGAAGCAACGTGCCATTATTGAGGTTTTGACGAAGTAAGTATACAGGCTGTCCAACATCCACAGAAGACCACAAATTGTTTACAGAGATGACACCATTAACAAGAAAAATGTGTACAGATGACTGAAGAATTTTAATGAAGTGGGAAACAGCTTTGAAGAAAAAATTTGTAGTGGAGACCATCAACTACAACGGCTGACACGAATCGCTAGCGAGTGGATGCAATGATTTCGTGCAGACAGATGCGTCACAATCCTGAAGTTTGCCAAACAACTAGACTGCGATCACAGTGCATTACAGAAAACAGTGGAATACTTTGGGTATCGGAAAGTATGTGAAAAGTAGGTACCTAGGGAGTTGGCCATACTTGTATGATCCCTAAACGAAGACTCATTCCGTGGAATAGCA
>NC_142940.1:41587564-41620064 GCF_046866305.1 Octopus bimaculoides
GACAGAGAAAAGCAGAAAGAAAGAGTCTGAGAGAGAGAGACAGTGAGAAAGAGAGAGATACAGAGAGAGAGAGAGAAAGAGAGAGAGAGAGAGAGAGAGAGAGAGAGAGAGAGAGAGAGAGAGAGAGAGAGAGAGAGAGAGAGAGAGAAGGCAATGGGGGATAGAGAGAAGGGAAGAGGAAGATTTTTACACATGTTTTATGAGAGTTCTTGAGACTGTTAAATATTCCCTGTCAGATTTCGTTGGAATACCATTGAGACAGAGATTAATTGATGGAACATTTGGGAGTGACTCATTAGCACAACACAAAGTATATGCCATTCTTCAAACTGTTCTGGGATCACACTGCTCAATCATTCATTGTGTGTGGTGCAATCTGGCTACCAGGCCAGCCACATTCGAGTCTTTATATTTTTATTTATCTACTTTTTTGTTTGTTTTTGTTTTTCTGGCAATTTTTATCGTCGTCGAAGTCATTGTTGTCGCTGCCGCCGCATTCATTATTGTCATTGTCGCCGTCTTCACCGCCTCTGCCAGCGCCTATCCGACCCACCGTCGCCTCAACCCGTATCCTACCCCAGCTGCCTCCGCGCTGTCACCCCGCCGTCGTCTTTATTGCTTAGACCCACGTTAATCCTGCTCAAGCAGAATTGTGATGAGAGGCGTTCCGGTTGTGACCATCACAGTTTTTAAGATTTCTTGGATTTTTAAGTTTCTTGGACTACATGAAAACATACATACATGCGCGTGCACGTGTGTGCATGGCCACAGCCGTAAGGTTGAAACATGTGAAAGAATAAAAGAACACACACACACACACACACACACACACACGCACACACATATATATATATATATACGATATGTCTTCATATTTTAAGGCGGTACAGGGTAGGAAACTGGTAGAATCGTTTAAACGTTTTTTTTTTTGTTTAAAACATTGTGGTGTGAGTTGCGATTCCTAAATTTTTGTGTTCAAATCCTGCAGAAGTCAACTTTGTCTCTCATCTCTCCTGCGTCGATAAAATAAAGTACCAGTTAAGTACTGGAATCGATGGTATTGACTGTACCCTTCTCTCAATATTGCTAGCCTTGTGCCAAAATTTGAAAAAGGCGACGAAATAGATGAGTCGTTAGCGCGTCGGACAAACTGTTTAGCGGCATTTCGTCTGTCTCTATGTTCGGAGTTCAAACTCCGCCGAGGCGTACTTTGCTTTCCATTCTTTCGGAGTCGATAAAATAGTACCAGTTGAGCACTGGGGTAGATATAATCGACTAGACTCCTCCCAGAAACTTGCAGGCTCTGTGCTAAAATTTCAAACCATTATTATTATTATTGCGTACTCAAGTTCAACGCCCAAATTTGTTCTGTTGGTGCCTTTTTCCTTCCAAATGACATTAATTTAATAGTTTACAAGACGGAATCGAAACGACCATCTTGCTAAATGAAAGCGATATCTTTATTGGTTAGTAGATAAATTGCTTTGCTACTATAACCCGCACTTTCGCTTTTCAGGTTACTTGAAAATACGTTCATAGTCACCAGTCAGCTATTTACATTGATGCGGCTGTCATTTAAGCAGTACTATGGTTTATCTGCTACCTTGACTGACTAAGACAGATAGTGTCAGCTGTGAAATCCCCAGATAACATCGCCTCACTGCTGCTTCAATCAATCATTTCCCGTGCCAATATTTCTTATTGAGAACGATACCTTTAATATTATTGTATTACTCGCTTCTTGCTGGCTTGTCATTATTATATCAGTTTTAAATCAACAGCGTACATATAGAACAGTTCATAATATCGAAACCTCACGACAAAGATATATGGAAGAAAACTGATGTGACGTATAAGCCACAAGATAATAATTAATATACATCGACCAACGCTGAAAAATTCTTCCGGCTAGTGGCGAACTGAAGTAACAAAAGCTACTGTTTGCTAATGATTTTCTGATTCACAGCAACTTTTACATGGCTGTATTTGCTTTGGTGTTTCTTGTATTGGATAATAATTTATTTAGTAGATGTCTGCATTACACAGAAGAACATAACCCGAGGCTGGAATCCATACACACTGTTGTTGCTCTCATCATATGAAATAGTATGGTCATGTCAGTTTGTTAAATATATTACTACCTGTTTTCTCATTTGCACACTATCTAATTACATCGTTATTTCGAAATGCTAATGACTTAACTAAATCATCCAGCGAATTTATATGTTGAAACGAAAGGTATCTCAAGTGGGAAGCGTAAGAAAATAACTTGGCTGTAGGAATTGACCAACAATATCGACTTCAACGCAGCAACACGTTCATAGTTTCATATCACACAACAATGTCTTGTAAATCTCATTTGCCTGTCAGTGGTGAATGTAATTAATATAATTAACATTATTTAAATAAGCTCATTCATTTATAAATCTTCTCTCGTTCTCTCCCTCACTCTCTTCTCCGGGAATACTTCGTAAAACATATAGCCCCAGTCCAGTCAATCCAGCACTTTTTAATATTTCCAGATCGTTGAATCAGGATTCGTGTAAGATTAAAATTAAAAGGAAGCAATATATTTACTGAAACACAGAAGGCAAGGCAACGACCCATAAATGAAGAGATGCACTTCATATCTATCTATCTATCTATCTATCTATCTATCTATCTATCTATCTATCTATCTATCTATCTATCTATCTGCCTATCTGTCTATTTATCTGTCTATCCATCTCTCTATTTAGTTGTCTATCTCTCTGTCTTTCTGCCTGTCCACCCATCCGTCTGTCTGTCTGTCTGTCTGTTCGTCTGTCTACCCCCGCTCTCTTTCTCTCTCTCTCTCTCTCTCACTCTTTCTCTCTCTCACTCTTTCTCTCTCTCACTCTCTGTCTCTCACTCTCTCTCTCTCTGTCTCTCACTCTCTCTCTCTCTGTCTCTCACTCTCTCTCTCTATCTAGCTGTCTGTCTGCCTGCCCGTCCAACTGTCTGTCTGTGTGTCTATTTATCTGTCTATCCATTTATCTATTTAGTTGTCTGTCTCTCTGTCGTTCTGTCTTTCTGCCTGTCCACCCGTCCATCTGTCTGTCTGTCTGTCTGTCTGTCTGTCTATCTCTCTCTCTCTCTCTCTCTCTCTCTCTGCCTGTCTGTCCGTCTGTCTATCCCTGCTCTCTCTCTCTCTCTCTCTCTTAATGTTTGTATTTATGCCAAGTTATATATCGTTCTTTTATCTTTTACATTTTACTTCTTTCAGTCATTAGACTGCAGCCATGCTGGAGCATCGCTTTAAAGAATTTATAGTCAAATATATCAACATCAGTATTTTCTTCAAGCCTGGTAATTATTCCACCGATTTCTTGCCAAACCGCTAAGTTATGGGGACATAAACACTCCATACCAGCTGTCAAGCGGTGGAGTGTGTGGGGGGAACACACACACAGCACACACACACACATGTATATATACGACGGGCTTCTTTCAGTTTCCGTCTGTCAAATCCATTCACAAGGTTTTGGTTGGCTGTGGCTATAGTAGAAGACACTTGCCCAAGGTGCTATGCAGTGGGACTGAACCCAGAACCATGTGGTTGGGAAGCAGGCTTCTTACCACACAGCCACGACTACACCTATAAAAGCAATTTAACATGAAATTGAGGGATTATTCGATACCTTTTATTAGAGTACTTGTTTCTTAAACTTTTATAAGAGAGCGGGTTGATAGCGACAGTGACTTCGATTCACATAAGCACAAACACACACATATATGCACATATATATGCGTATATATGCATATATATATATATATATATATATATATATATATATATATATATATATATATATATATATATATATATATATATCATTCTTCCCTCTACTGTTCTTCGCCTCTCCCTGTCACTACTATCTCTCTCTCTCTCTCTATCTATCTCTCGTTGCTCGTCCTTCGCCTCTCACCGTCACTACTACTATCTCTACCTCTCGTTGCTCACTTATATTCTACTTCCTCCCCTTCTTCTCCCTCTGCTACTCTTTCTCCCTACCCCTCGCTGGTCACGTGTGTCCAGTTGCTATTTCTTTTCGGTCTTGGACTCCCCAAGCTTCGCACGCACTTCTTCGCCTCTCCAGTTCGTGCTTCACAGCGTTCAATACACACACATTTTTCCACGTCTGGCTGTACAGCATTTTTGTTTGTTTATTTCACCGTTTCGTTTTCCTGTCTTGTTTTCCGTCCGCCACTATCCTCCACGAAAAAAAATTTAATTTGTGTTCGCAGGAAGAGCCATTTTAACGATGCGTCCTGCCCTAACTCTTCGAAACGCCGGTGTTTTAATGGTGGCAGCTGATGAAGGATATGTTCTCTATGTGGCCTGCTTGTTTTTTGTACCTTGTTTATCATTTTGTCCATGTTCTTTTGCAACGTCATATACCCAGATATGTATCTATATGTACATGTAGATGAAGGTATGTACATACATGTACATATATATGCATATACTCATATATTATTTATATATATATATATATACATATATTTACAAGCTTATTTATATTATGTATAAACATGCATACATATATACGTACATATATACAGACACATTCATTCATACATACATACATATACATGTATACATATCTAAGCACATACACACGCATACACACACACACACACACATATATATATATATATATATATATATATATATATATATATATATATATATATATACATACATAACTACATACACACACATACATAACTACACACACACAAACACACACACACACACACACTGGGTGGTGCAGAATTAGGCATACAGTTATGAAAAAGAAAACACGTAGAATACTCATTTATTTTTATCAAAATATTAAAAAGTTACGACAAAAGTATTATTACTGTTATGATAAATGTATTAATATGATTAACGACACTGAAAATATCAAAAATGAGGCTAGTTTAATCTGCTAATAATTTTAATGAATTAAGTAATGTATAACATTGATATGATACTTACTGTATACCTACTTTTGCACCCCACTGTATAGAAATACCAGCTACGATCAATTAGTAGTAGTAGAAATACTTACGATACAGCTGACACGGTAACAACGCCGGTAAATGGAGTCGGGACTGCCTTATATACAAATTAATGCGATAAATGCGCTTGCAGAGAAAAATCAAAATGTCCATTGATGAATCTCTGTATGAGTACAAATCTTGTATATAAATGTACTGTGCACACAAGGGGAGGGCCGCATGTTTACATCGGGTAGATGGCTGATTAATTTAAGAATCGTTATCGTAGCCATGTTGCCAGCTTTAAGACAATCAAGAGACATTCAACATCTCTGGCAGATTTTGTATGGCGACTGATAGAGGATAGAATGAAGTACAGCATTAATTGGTCAATAGTAATGTACGAGAAGCCATACAATATAATTTCCAGGAGATGTTATCTCTGTTCCGAGGAATCCCTGTTTATTCTGTGGACTAACGAGAAGATAATTAATAGAATTTCTGAACGACTCTCGAGATGCTTACACGCATATAAATGTACTTTCGCACAATGCAGTGGGAATGAATTTTGAGTAACCGTTAACTTAAATTAAATTACATTAAGGTATGGATGACTTAAGTTTACTTTTAACCTCCCCATTCTTTCAAACACCAAATAGATAGCTAACTCGCCTTGTGATTATGAGTGCACCAAACATCACGTGTGCGTATGCTCACATTTTTTTTTTTGCGGACGCTTGTACTCGCGAGTGTACTCGCGCCATGCAGCTTGTCCGAGGGCGTTTATATATTCATATCTGTTAACGGTGAATCTTAATTCTTTTCTTGTTGGATTGCGTGTTCGTTTCTCTTTTTGTCATCTGTGATTTTATTTTTGATCTTCTATATAAATGAAGATATTTCCTCCGTCTGGTTGTTTTTCTTTCTACAAAACGGGAAGTTACATTGCGGAACTGTTATTTTAGCGAGTTGTATCTATTTATCATCCGACGAGATATATCTGCACCACCAGCTGCTCCTGAACCAGCTGTTGAGTGTTTTACCCATGAGGAATCGATGCTAGATGTGTTGAAACAATTGTCGTGTTTAATAATAAATTGTCGTATATTTCATCTTTCGTCTTTCATTTGCCATATATATATATGTATATATATATATATATATATATATATATATATATATATATATATATATATATATATATATATATATATATATGTATGTATGTGCATATATATCTTTATGCGTCGTGTAGAAAGCTTACCGAGAATGCTATTGCGCAGTATATGGGCATATATGCAAAATACACACACTACTCATGTGCGATCGATAATGTTTACATTATTAGACCTGCTTTTAATTCGTAATACACACAGACACGCGCGCGCGCATACACACACACATACATAAATTTGGGAGATGTCATTTTTTAATTTTGAGACAAGAGATAATTAACATTGTTTCTCACTCTCCATTCCAAAAGCAATTTAAATGGATCAACAAACTGTTGCGCTTCATGTAGATGGCATTATTAGGAAGTTTGTTCTGTCATTATGTTAACCTGTTACGCCAACTCGTGAACATTTCTTGTCTATTAATATCTTAACGTGGAGGAAAAATTTCTAGGTGTGAAAATTTCAAGAATCCAGATGGAAATTTGATGATTCCAACGGGAGAGTGGTTTAGTTTGGGAAATAACATTTTAAATCATTATTCTCACTATTTTGTTCGAATTATTTTGTTGAATACTGATGTCAAGAATGTTAATGTTAATTTAATTTAAGACTGACAATGTTAAATATAAACTAATGTACCGGTCAAGCGAATGAAATAAAAAGTGAACGGTAGTTTGAAATGTCATCAAATCATTTCTAAATTGGTTACGTAGAATTAAGTATAAAAATAAATAAATCAAATAGAAACACAGGAAAATCGGGAGAGCGGGAGTTCACAGTAGTTCTTAATAGATATGTATGTATCCTGAGATTTCATACTCTAATGCCATACATAAAATAGAGGAGAACCGGAGCATTCCTTAGAGATTAATCCTGGATAGATATGTAAAAATCTAAGGATTCCATACTCGAACCTCACAAAATGACCGTTGAAAATGCGGTTGATCCTTTACAGCTGTTTTTTGGGTTTGGTGTTTACTGAGGACAGTAGCGTTCAGTGTGAGTACGTAAACGGGAACTATTGGTGTTAGTAAATTTATATGAAATAAAGTAAATGTATGAAAACTCATTCCATCTGCAAAGTACTTGACGTTCTGGGTTTGTAAAAAGAGAATGATCATTCCCCTATATTTACCATTCGCGGGTACTTCCATGAAATAAAGTGTCAGTGTTGTACAGGCGGGGTGGTGAGGGCTGTGACGGCTGGGGTCGATTGTATCGATTAAAGCCACCTTATAGTTCCGTGACCCTGTGATAATATGGTGAATGTTATAGAAGCTGTTCCGCTGACTTCTAGTCACGTTTCTTTACAAAAGTTATCTTCTTTTTATAGTGTTACTTTCAAAATTATCTGTTTGATTTATTGACATTAACCTAGATCACACACACACACACACACACACACACACACACACACACAAACATATCGACACGATCTCATCTACATACATTCATACACACATCTGAAGACAAATATACGCATACTAACGCATACACCCATGCACATATACACACAAACATATATCTTAATATATAATAAATTCATATATTCTTGCGCGGACATTCATTATATATAAGTAATCACATATGCATGCGTAGACACACACATGCATGCACGTACATACAGGTACTTACGCACATGGACACAGCGCGGCATAAGACATTAGAAATTCATATATTCATACGCACATGGAGATCTGTCTGTCTATCCATATATCTATCTATCTATCTATCTATCTATCTATCTATCTATCTATCTATCTATCTATCTATCTATCTATCTATTTATCTATCTATCTATCCATCTATCTATCTATCTATCTATCTATATGATGTACATATACATATATGTTTGCATGTGTGTATGTATATATATATATATATATATATATATATATATATATACATACATACACACTCACACACGTGCGCGTGCACACACACGCGCGCGCACATACGCACGCATATATACATACTTGAGCACACTCATACACACACATATTCATGTATATGCGTATGTATGTACATATGTATATATTTACACACACACACACACACACACACACACACACACACACACACACACCTTAGTTGCATAAAAATTCTTCCAAATCCCATGCTGGAGTGGGTTGCATGACGAGGAAAATTTAGTTGAAACTTGTAAAGAAATCGATAAAGAAAATATGATGGTTTATTAATAAACTGCTTCAACGTTATCTTGTTGAAGCTGTTATCGTCATCGTCGTTGTCATCCTTGTTGTTGCTGTTGTTGTTTCATATGACTCCATGTAGAGCCATGCCATGACTTATTATTATTATTATTATTATTATTATTATTATTATTATTATTATTATTATAACTATTACATGCTGCATTATGTTAGCAGGCATGTTATTTTGCGGTTTGGTGACAACAAGTCTCCTCAAAAGCTAAAATTTCTTTCTTAGGATTCTCGCAAGGTGCAGGGTCGCACATTTCTGGCATGTCTGCAATCGTCGTCGTTATGTATCGTATTCCTCCAGACCATTGACGACGACAACGAAATTCTTCAGCCGCCTTGCCACTATTATCAAACCAGCTCATGATATGTTCCACCCATTGCGTTCTTTGCTTGCTTCTTGATCTACTACTCTCTACTCTTCCTTCCATGATAATGTTTCCTAGATCTCTGCTTCTTCGAATATGACTAGAACAGAAGAACTTTTTTTTTGTTTTTCTTAATGTTCAGGTGTTGTTGTCTCTCACCTACTTGTAACACTCATTCATTTGTTCGATGCTCCTTGTGAGAAACTCATAACATCCACATTTCAAACGAAGTGATTATGTTCTCTTCAAATTTGTTCACTTCGCAACCATAACTACTTATCGTCCAAATGAGCTTTCATATTAGTCTTGTAACTTAGCTGGAGCACTTTTTGCTGTTCCAGATGTTTTTAAGCTCTTTCACAGACGTTCTTCCTATGTCTAGCCGTGTCATAATTTCTTTCTTACATGTGCCTTTATCAGAAATTTGGGCTCCAAGATACTTGTACAATTCAACCTGTTCGAGCCTCTCACTGCCTAGTTTGATGTTAACATTTATTTTCTCTTTCCCTACTACCACGAATTTTCCCCCTTATGTTTGGGATAAAGACCATACTTATTTGCTACCTTCTTACTTCTTGTAGTCCGACTTCAGTAAAGCGAGTTTCAATATTCTTCAGCTTCTGAGGTAGTAGTTAAGGTATTGGGCCAAGTGTACAAATTACCAGAGGAGTGAATGTCGTCTTCGTCTTCTACAATCTCTTTATCGCTCTGGTTACGTTTGATATTTCTCAAAAACTAAAGCCATCTCCATTAGAAGAGGAATATTTCAAATTCCAATGAGACTCGCTCTCTCCGCTCCTTTTATATCTGACACTAACGCCCTTAACTGGTATACCAAACAGAACTGGATGTGGATACAACTACTATGGTAAAACCATCAGCCATCTTTTGTATATGAATGATTTTAAGCTGTAAGCTGCAAATGATAAGCAACTAGAAACATTACTGCAGATAGTGCATGGATTTACCAAAGAAATAAATAGGAAATTCGGCTTACACAAATTTGCTAAAGCAACCTTGAAAAGAATTAAGAATAGCAATATCACACTAGATAAAGAAAATCAGTACCAATTGAGCATTGTAGTTAATACAATCGACTAACATCTCTACTCTCAAAATTTCAGACTAACTTCCCCATCTTCAAAATTCTAGACCTTGTGCCTATTGTAGAAAGGATTATAAAAGCGGTGAGCTGACAGAATCGTTAGCACACCGGACGAAATGTCGCGAAGCATTTCGTCCGTCTCTACGTTCTGATTGCTAATTTTTTTCGAGTTCGACTTTGCCTTTCATCCTTTCAAGGTCGATAAAATAAGTACCAGTTGAACACTGCGATAGATGTAATGGGCTTACCCCTCCCACTAAAATTGCTGACTTTGTGTTAAAATTTGAAATCACCACCACCACCACCGCCGCCGCCGCCGCCTCTATCATCATCGTCATCACTGTCACAAAACTAAACACTTAAAAAACAGTTGAGTAACGTTTTAAGTACATCCGACGTTTTAAAATCTTCGTATTAACCCAGTTGCAGAGCATCATGGATGCAATCTATTTCTCCTTATATAGGTACTTTGCGTAGGAATAACGTGCCATGTCAGTAATAAAGAGGACGAAAACGTGACGACAAGATGATTTGTTTCCAGATCTCAACCAAAAGAGATTCTCTGAGACTAGAAAGCACTGACTGTTTACGACATATTTGCCGTGCCTATATGCTACTCTCCTTAACGATTTCTCCATTTCTTTCCTTCTTTCTTCTTGCTTTAAAGAACGCTAATTATTCTTTTTGCTAATATACGCGATCTTTCGAAAACGCATTTCTACAAGTGTGTGAATGTGTGTGTGTGTGTGTGTGTGTGTGTGTGTGAGAGAGAGAGAGAGAGAGAGAGAGAGTGTGTGTGTGAATGTGTGTGCGTGTGAGTATGTATGTATGTGCACATATATATATATATATATATATATATATATATATTAAAATATGAATGTATGTATGAGCATACATTTTGCTAATAAACGAAAGAAAATTCACCATTAATATATATATATATATATATATATATATATATACACATAGACATACACATACATCCATACGTTCAAAGGAAATTGACACATGCACACATGCAAACGCTTATATATATATATATATATATATATATATATATATATATATATATATATATATATATATACATACATATGTACTAAAAACACAAATTATGTGGATATTAGGTCCATACATATGTTCATAGAAATTCCTTTGCATATTTTTAAATGTTTTAACACATATATATATATATATATATATATGCACATACATGCATACACACACACACACACACACACACACACACACACACACACACACACACACACACACACACACACACAATATATATATATATATATATACACATATTCCGTTGCGTGATCACTGCCCCTGAAATCATTTATGTAGAGGAGGTCGAGTTATGTGAGTTTATGGGTTTTTTCCGAGAGTGTTAATGATGTAAATGAAGTGAAAAGGCTCCAAACTGAAACTTAGACTGGTCTGTCTGTTCGTCATTTAGGGAATGGAATCTGGTTCTCCTTCATGGCACTCACAATTGACAATGTTTTAAGGAAATAAGATATTGTGGTTTTGAAATTTATATAAGTATTCCCACGAGTGTTTCACGCCGTTGAATTGCGAACTTAAAAACTGCAGATGATCTTCCTGTACCTTACAAAAAGAAAGAAAAAGAAAGAAAGAAGTGAAAATAAGCATAAAAAATATGTTCTAAAAAATTAAAAATTTTAAGAAACGAGAAAATATAATGTGCTAAATTTCGTTTCCGGTGGATAGCGTGTAAAGCGTGACAGAAAAACATGATTTTCAAGCGGATTATTTTCTTACACAATTTAAATAGCTTTCCTGTTGTGTAAAGATGTATACTAAATGAGTTTTTAAAGTTTCATTTATAACTCTCTGTGAATTGGGACTCAAAATCAGGCTGTTTTATAAAATACAAATGCAAGAAATGTAACACGCACAGACACAAGTACACACACACACATACACACACACACACACACACACGATATATATACATGATATACATATATATATATAAATGTGTGTGTGTGTCTGTGTGTATGGGGGTGAGTGTGTATATGTAGAATACAGCATAATCCATAATAGTTGTATCATGTATGTAGATAATTCTTCAGTTATTATTTTGAAAGCCCTAGTTATGAAGATTGTAATGATGTAAAGCCAGCACCTTACCAGAAACATGTATAATGCAAATAACTCTACAGTTATATATTTAAAAGCCGCAGCTATGGAGAGTGAGGTGACTGGAAAATATACTATTATTTTCATATATAAACAGAGAGAAAACTGGAAATTTCTAAATTTCTATATGAAACAGTCTTGACATAATTGATCCTCATCAGATATTTGTAAAATTTATATTATATTATATTATATTATATTATATTTTATTTCATTATATTGTATTTCATACAATATTGCGCGGTTTGTTCAAAGCCAACTATGTAATGACTGGAAGATGTTATAACCAACATCTTTCATGTAAAAGAAACTGTGGAGACAATTTGTGACATAAATTCTTTCATTTCTGTATTGTAATTTTGATTCTTCAGGACTGCTTTTCAGAAACATTATATCGGAAATTAAAATTAACATACTAGAGGCTAGCGGTTTCTGATTTAGCATTCGAGCAATTACAAGTTTTCATTTCAAATTTCCGTATAAATATATATACTAATTATTTTCACAAAATTCGCCTAAGCGATTGCTAAATTTAACATAAAACAGTAGAAAATAATAATTAGACTATAATTATTACAAACTAGACAAAGTTTAAAATATATAATTTACTATATTGACAAAATATGTAGATGATAGAGTTTACGACATAGACCAATAATTAGCTGCTTGTATTAACTAGACAGAACATACTTAAAGGATAGTTTTAACAAGATAGAGCAATATTTAGATGATACTGTTTATTTGGTAGACAAATGTTTATATAACAGTGTCATAAATGGAAAAATGTTTCGAAGATGACGTTTACTAGACTGACTAATGTTGAGCGGATAGTGTTTACTAGACAAATGTTTAATGTATAAACAAATGTTAAGGTGATAGTGTTTACTATCACCGTAGTGATAGTAAACCAATGTTTATATGACAATGTCTCCCAGGTAGACCAGTGTTTATATGACAATGTCTACCAGGTACACAAACATTTTGATGATAAAGTTTAATAGATTGACCGATGTTTATGTGCTAATGTTTACTAGGCTGACCAATACTTAAGCTATACTGTTTACTAGTAGCCAACACTTGGATGGCAGTATTTATTAGACAGACAAACATTTGGACGAAATTGTTTATTATAGAATAGGATAATGTATGTGTGGTTAAATGCCGTAAGTAAGAGAAGTTATGAAAGACCACGAAAGACAATGAAAGATTACAGCGATAAAAGACAAGTAAGTTTAATTTGTTATGACAGGTTTTTTAATGTTAATGACCTTATGCTGTTATAATATCATAATATGAAAATTATAACATGTAGACAGACATACAGACAGACAAACAGAGACAGATAGATAAATAGAATGGAACGGTACAGACAAATGTTTAGACAATCATGCTTAGTGGATAGACCAATGTTTAGCTGATAGATTTTGCCAGTTAGACCGATGCTGAGCTGATAGACTTTGTCAGTTAGACCAAAGATTAGAATTTAGAGTTTACGAAAAAGAGTAATGTTTAAAAGATGTCTGGAAGATGGGGTTACTAGACTGGTCAATACAGAAATTAAGATAGCAATAGTGACATTAACTGTGTGCTCTATAAGTGAACCAACAACTCAATGAAATATCTAACATCTCAATTGACTAATATTTCGCTAAAATATTTATGGATAAATTTGATAGCAATTCCACATTTTCTTGAAATCTAAAACCGAAATTTCAATGTGACAAAGACAAAATAGAAAGAAAATAAGAATTTTATTTTCGTATATTATGTCTTTATTTTACTGGAAAACTTTATATCAGCTTTAAACACCTTTTGCTTTCAAAGATTTCTTTCTCTCTCTCTCTCTCTCTCTCTTCTCACTCTCTCACTCTTTCGATTTGATTGGCTTCTGATTCCTGTCAATTGATTTTATTTTTATTGGAACTTCCATTTGCATTTGTTCTTATTGCTTTGGTTTTTGTAAATGACAGACATGTCAGAAAATAATTGAAGCTTTAAATGGGTTTCATTGTTTTATAGATTTATTCAATTGTTTTCTTTTTTCTTTCCTTACCAAACAAACAGAATTTTGCAATATTTTTGTTACCACATTATTTGCAAAGATATCTCTGGAATATTTCTTCGCAACTTCTATAGTTATTAAAGAGAATGTCGTAGTTTTAACCCTTCTTTCTATCCAAAGACATTTCTAAATTTCTAATAGGTATATAATGTCTATGCATACATGAAAAACAACCAACAAAAATATGAATGTTCCAATGTTAGTCTAGTATCTTTCGTTTGCTAATCTGTTGATGGCGTAGTTCTATTTTGTCGCAGACAAGCAGGCTAATGGTAATATATTTTCGTACAAGAAGCATTATCTGTAAAAATACCTTGCAGTAAAATTGACTGATGCATTTAACAGGGTTCATGGTGGAAATGATTTTAGACATAAAATGTTTAGTGACGGTAAACCTTTACGTTATTATAGCCAACGGTGTTGATTCACACAAGTATTTCTCTTCCTTTTAAGAGTTACTTTCTGTATTCAGAAAATGTGGAGTTTGAAAATATAATTGCAACGGTAGATCAGTAGTTAAAGTTCCGCGCTCAGGTTTATATAACCGCTGAGTGAATGTGTGTGTGTGTGTGTGTGTGTGTGTGTGTGTGTATGTGTGTGTGTGTGTGTGTGTGTGTGTGTGTGTGTATGTGTGTGTGTGTGTGTGTGTGTGCATATTCATGCACAATTATATATGTATGTGTGCATATACATATATATGCAGGTATATATGAGTATATATCTTTTATCTTTTTCTTTTACTTCTTTCAGTCATTGGACTACAGCCATGCTGAGGTACAACCTTGAAGAGTTTAGTCGAGCAAATCAACCGCAGTAATTATTCTTTAATTCTATCCTCTTTTTTTGAAGCGCTATGTTACTCAGACGTAAACAAAAATTAACAGCAGTTGTCAAGCGATGGTGGGGAACACACACACACACACACACACACACACACACACACACACACACACACACACACACACACACAGCTATATTAACGACGGGCTTCTATAAAATTTCCGTCTGCCAATTTTACTCAAAAGACTTTCGTTGACCCGTAGCTCTTGTGGAAGACACTTGTCCCATGTGCCACACAGTGAGACAGAATTCGGAAATACCTAGCTGCAACGCGAGGTTTCTAATCACACACACACACGGTTCAAATATATAATAATAATAATAATAATAATAATAATAATAATAATAATAATAAGGGTAAGGAGTATTACGAAGTAGCATAGCATTACTTTTAATTCGTTTTTATATATCTACAGCTTCAAATAGACCTACACATGTTTCTACTGCATTGATCAGTAACCGCTGAAATTGCAATTACCATAACACCAGTGCAGTTTCTTCAGGGTCTTCATTTTTATATCCTTTGATTTAACTATTCAAAGTTTTTCGTTTTTTTCCTTTGCGTTCTACGATGTGGAGTTATATGTTAATTTTGACGCGAACTATCTTCAATTCAAGTTTTGATTGGATAATCACTTAAAGCCAGTTATTTCAAAACATTTCGTTGTTTAAATGTTTATAAGTCATTTATATTGAGAAAAAGGTAATTTTTCTCATACGCAAGCATATATGAATCTTAGGTCTTGGTAGGGTGTAAAGATAGGGTATTTCCAGAGGAGCACTCAACCCGAATATTTTCAAATTCCAGACCAACGCCTGAATTCTTCAAGTGTACAAAATCTTTGTTTCACGACAGCAGCACTGTAATGTGCGGTGAGCGAAGAGTAAATTATAATCCAAATAATGAGAAGGTAAAGAAATTCTTTGACACATCTTTAATGACTTGTTACAATTGTTTCTGCACCAACTCTGCCTGCAACGTAAGTTTACGCAAAAATTCGAACTGAAAGTTTACGTAATGCTGCTCTAACATCTAAAACCGTAAATATTATATAAATTTTCACTCCGAATTTTTGCGTATGTTGGCGTTGCAAGCAGAGTTGGTTGAGAAATAATTGTAACGAATAATTAAAGATATGTTAAAAATTTCTTTGTCTCTTTATTTGAATTATATATAAATAACTATATATATATATAATATAAAATTATATGCATATATCCATACATATATGTACATACCGACATCTATATGTATATATACAAGCATATATGGGTACAAGACATCAGAAAAAAAGTTAAACACAATGAGAAACGAAAACATAAAGACGAAGACAGAAAAAAAAGATTTCTTTTTTTTTTCGAGCAACGAAAAAACCCCAGAGAAACGAGACATGCAACATAAAGAATATTACCCTTCTTCAGTTGTCCCTGCTCCATCTACTCCGCGTTTCGAAGGCAAGGACAATACGCGACTTCGTTGGAGCAGTCCTTCCCGCAAATATATATATAGATAGATAGATAGATAACACGAAAGGAAAACGAGAAAGAATAAAAGGTGACGTTGAGACAAAGAAGTAAACAAAACATGAAGTTAGAAAAGTAAAGCACGTGGGGGATGGGAGAGGAAAGCATAGAACAATTCAACGAACCAACAACAATGAAATAGTGTGTACAAAAAGGAAAATAATTAAAAGAGAATCTAACGTTTCGGGTTATACCTTTTATCAAAGAAAAGTAAAAGAATTAAGAGAAGTGGAAAAAAAAAAGAAATAGGAGCGAAATGAAATCTGTCATGACTCTTTATATTGGCTTCAAATTTTGGCACAGGGCCAGCAATGTTTAAGGGTGGGGTATGTTGATTATACCGACTCCATTACTCAACTGACACCCTGAAAGGACGAAATGCAAAGTTAACCTCGGTGGCATTTGATCCCAGAACGTTAAGACAGACGAAGTGCTGCTAAGCCTTTCGCCCAGAGTGCTAACGATTCTGCCAGCTCACTGCCTTTCATGCCATTAAGCAGCGTAAGACTAAAATAGACGGCACTTAGCAAGTGTACTACGCAATAGGATCAATCGCAACCAGATGGTTGCGAAGCGAATTTCACAGACACATAGCCGTAGCCTTTGCTTGCATACGCACCCACTCTACATATTAATTCTTTTGTTTCAGTTAGTTTGACTGCGGCCATGCTGGAGCACCACCTTTAGTCGAACAAATCGACCCTAGGATTTATTCTTTGTATGCCTAGTACTTATCCTATCAGTTTCTTTTGCCGAACCGCTACGTTACGTGGGCGTAAACATACCAACATCGGTCGTCAAGCGATTAGTGGTGGGAGGAAAACACAGACACACAAACATACACACACACACACACACGCATATATGACGGTCTCCTTTCAGTTTCCGTCTACTAAATCCACTCATAAAGCTTTGGACGGCACGAGGTTATAGTAGAAAACACTTGCCCAAGGTGCCACGCAGTGGGACTGAACCCGGGACCATGTGGATGGTATGAGTAACACGATTAGATAGAGTGAAAAACGGGCTTTAAAATGATATATAAAGTCAAAGCAATTTAACGAAAATTTATTTGAAAATACATGATTTAAAACCAAAATTAAAAGTTCCGCAAGAACTTGACCCTATTTATAATTTTGATGGTTGGGTATACCTTAGATACTTGCATTCTTAGCATAATTTTTTCGTTGAACACTTTGGAAATAAAGGCTTCTCCAATTCCCGCCAAGTGAGTTTCACTTGGAAGGTTCGGGTCGACCCGAAGGAATGTAAAACGCTTTTGCTCAAAATAGCACAAACTTAGTACCTCTTGATTCGGAAGCGATCTTCTTAAATACACGGCTGATATACAAACGTACACACACACACACACACACACACACACACACACACACACAAACACGCACACGCACACTCACATATACATATATATCCATACATGCAATCATATTTACATTATACCTACATTTTTAGATAGATACATCGTCATCATTTTATATCTAATGTAGATTAAGTCAGATGTAACAATAACCTCTTTGGTAGATTCCTTTTATATATATAGAATGAGATAGGCCGTTGTAGCATCTCCTTCGTTACATCATGATTGATGTCTGCGTGGAAGACAGATGTGCAAGCTTGTTTAAACATCATAGAATCATCTTGCGAAGAAAGACAAGTCTGGCAAAAACTTTTCTTAACTTTTATCATCATTTACATTATTTTAAAGTCTGCTGCAGCGACAACTATAACCCTGGTGGCTTTTAACTATCATTTATCAAGTAAGCTATCTAATTCAGAAGCTGATGTATATGTAATGTCTGGCTTTTAGACCAACTCATTTAATAATTATTATTTTTTCTTTCTTTGCATAAAGTATCCCTGACAATCTAAAATATATATGTAATTCATTAGTTCGCTTGTCTCATCATTTTTCTATCTTTCCATCCAGTTATATACTGCTGATTTTGAACTACGATATTTCCACTTCAGACATAACGTTTTCTGATTTTTGTACTTCATAAGGTTGACGGTTTAGCGAATTGCGTAGATAGAGGACTTAATACAATTAATAGAATTTAAACTTCAAGATTATGTAGTCCATAAAATAAATGACAAAAACGCCAACCAAATTATAGTAATTCAAACATACACTTTCTGTTTTGTAGTTAATAAGTTTGACGGCTTAAGGAATATTTTGGATGTGGGGTTTAATAACATAAAAAGTTGTAACATATGAGTATAGAATTTAGCTTGCAAAGTTAATATAGTCCATAAAATAAATGATAAAATCACTAACACAATTATAACGATTTCCACTTCAAACATACATTTCTGATTTTTCTACAAAATAAAGTTAATGACTTAGGGAATAGAGTAGAAATGTGACTTAATAATACGAATGTCGTAACATTCAAGTGTAGAATTTAGATTGCAAGGATATGTAGTCCATAAAATAAATGACAAAATCATTAACCAAAATGAAATAATTTCGCCTTCAAACACACGTTTCTGATTTATGCATTTAATAAAGTTGATGATTTAGGGAATAGCTTAGAAATGGGACTTAATACTGCAAAAGTCGTATCATACGAGGGTGGAACTTAGATCGCAAAGTTAGGTTGTCGATAAAGTATATCAGAAGAACACCAACCAAATTATAGTAATTTCCACTGAGTTTAGTTTCCAAGGTTGTGCAATCTATAAATTAGAGGATAAAAAGACCATCCAAATTGTTTAGAAACGTGAATGATGGAATTTTGATGCTAGTTATTATTATTTCGCGTTTCTTCAAATTCTTTACCGTCTGCGTTCTACACCGAAGTCAGCTTTACCTTTCAACCCATCGGGGTTGATAAAATGGGTACCAGTTGAGCATTGAAATTGATGTATTCGACTAATTTCCTCTTCTCAGAAATATCTGGCCTTAAACCAAAATTAGAGGGGATTAATATATCGAATCTGTATGTGCAGAAAATAAAGTGCCTTTCAAGTATCGGGGTCGATAGTATCGACTAGTACCCCCGTCTCCTCTATAAGTGCTGGCCTTGTATCGAAATCAGAAATCCTTATTTCGTATTCAGGTTATTCGCATTCGGATTTTTCAAGGTGATGGCCCAATTTCAATTCACTGTTAAACCCTTCATCCTTAAACATTAGCGTCACTAGATCCTGTTTCCTTCTTAAATTAAACAGTTTATTCAAATAAAGGAAAGCCTGTTTGGTAATTTCTTTTGAAACAAGGAGTATAATTTCTAATAACCGGATGTTGAAGATCTGGCAAGTACTGAATTTATGACAGATTTGCAAGATAAATCAAATTTCAATTGATAGTTTCAAATGCAGATTCTTTTCCAAAATATTTTCGGTTTCTTATATTCTTTTCTACTTTAGGCACAAGGCCCGAAATTTTAAGGGAGGAGGCTAGTCGGTTAGATCGACCCCAGTAGGCAACTGGTAATTAATTTATCGACCCCGAAAAGATAAAAGGCAAATTCGACCTCGGCGGAATTTGAACTCAGAACGTAACGGCAGACGAAATACCGCTAAGCATTTCGCTCGGCGTGCTAACGTTTCTACCAGCTCGACGCCGTATCAGTTTCTTATATTGATACTAAAATGCGAATCTACCATTTTCGCTCAAAGCCCATATCAAAATGTAATCATTCCATAACATCGCCTCGTACATTATTAATATGAAAATAAAAATCTACAGTTTGAGCAAAAATTATAGAATTATATGTGTGAAAATCTGTAATTTGAGTGCAACGCTCTGGTTCACAGTTTGTTCATATTCGATAATTTTAGTTTGCTACCCAACGTAATTCTGGTGCCTTGGACTAGAGGTATGATGCTTACACCTTCAGAGGAAACTGAAAGTTTTGCTTATGTTTTTTTTTTTCCTACGTCATCTTTTGCCATATAAATTTTGTACCTCTCTGACATTTCGAATCAGCTGCCATTGATGTAACTAATATCTTCCAGCTCAGCATAAAAAGTTAACAACTTTTTTTTTTTGCCTTTTTTATCACATTACAATGACTTGGTGGTGTTCCTGTCACTTTTAATATTCAACAGCTCTCTCATTTATAAATACAGAGAGATGTGTTTTAATGTGTTCTAAAGTGTTTGACGCAACGTCTTGAGAGGTTTTTCACCTCTCTGTGTTTCTGTCTCTCTTCTCTCACTCTCACCCTCTCTCTCTCTTTGTTTTATTTGCTTATGAATACATAAATAATGAACATGTCTTAGTGATTGTCGTTGTTAATGTGTCATCTGATAAAAATATTTACTACTAAAAACTGTGTCAGTTCATTGAATGGCTCTGACCATCGAAACCATTTGAACCTTTTCTGAAAGTATTCACTTCTGACAAAACTTCCCAGCGTCTGAAGCTGTTTGCTTTTTATAGACGCTATAGTAAAACCATAATTAAATAATTCTAGTCTGTGTTTTTTGTTTTTCAAACTCATTCTCTGAATAGCGGTAGTAGAGAACTTTACGTGGGCTGTTTTAAACTTCTTAACACAAATTCTTTTCCAGAGAAATACACCAACACCCCACTTTATTTAAATGAGAACAATACTAAAAGCAAAGCAAAATCATTAGCACAACGAACAAAATGATTAGCAGCATTTCTTCTGGCTCTGAGTTCAAATATCGCCGAGGCCAACTTTGGTTTATATCCCTTCGAGGTCGATAAAATAACGTGCCGGACAAGTACTAGCGTCATGTAATTAACTTTTACCCTCTTCCCTGAAGATTGCTGGCCTGGAACCCCGAAACGGAGCGGCGTCCCGTTTCAGCGGGAATGTTATGATTTCGGTCACTTATACGTCATGGAAACCGGGTAACTGATTCGAAATGTCAAAGAGGCACAAAATTTATATAGCAAAAGATGACGTAGGATAAAAACATAAGCAATAATTTCAGATTCCTTTGAAGGTGTAAGCATCATACTTCTGGTCCAAGGCACCAGAATCCTAGGGATCGAGAAAAAAATATGCTGAAAGCACAATAAAAGATTTGGAATCTTTATTAAAGCTCTTAGTAACACAGAAAGGAAAATGTTCTCTATGTGGCTTGTGTGTTTTCTGTACTCTGGTTATATTTGTTTTCTTCTCTACGTTTTGTTTGCAATGTCCTGTAGCCAGATATGCACCTATATATACAGATAGACGTAGGTATGCACATACCTGTACATATATATGCATATACTCATTTATTATTTGTTTATACCATCATTATTTCTGTATCTGTCTACATACACACATATACACATGCACACACGCACACACACATATATACTCATATGTAAGTATGTATACACTTAAATATGTATGAATGTTTGTATGTATGTATATTTCATATTTGCAAGTATTATATGTGTGCAAGTTGGTGTGTGTGTATCTGTGTGTATGTGTGTATGTGTGTGTGTGTGTTTGTGTGTGTGTGTGTGTGTGTATTTGTGTGTGTGTAGACACGCATGTTTATGTTTGTGTCTAGCGATACACCTTTAGTAATCATTGTACTTATATATAAATATTGAAGTATGAACTCATACTCAGGCATGCGTGCTCTTATTTCTCTATACAATTTTTTATGTATTTCTCTGTCTGTAGAAAATAGCTTTCGCATATTATATATTCAAGCACGCACACACTTGCACACGCAGACACATACAACACACCCACACACCACACACACATACGTACATATAAGTGTCGTAGACTCACACAAACGTGTCTTGATCCAGACACGCGCAATTGGGTGCGTAGAAAGTAATATGTATGAATACCTTATAACTAGTTTGTGTACGCAAACATGACCAGCTAACTAATGTACTGTATTATTTCGCCGTCTCTCACGCCTTTCATTTTCCTTTAAATAACATACATCTAAATATTAAAATACTTTCTTCCCCATTTACGTTCAACATCAAGTTTCTATTTGCGGCAGCTAATAAGAAAGAAAATTGCGAGATGTAGACGGCAAAACACATTCCGTTATTTTATCTTTATCTAATCGACAGACAATTTGTCTGTACCCATTTTTCGTTTTGGGTACTTAACTTCACCATCGACAAAGATTGGAAACGATATAGAAAATGGGGAATATAAAAGCCATAAAAAGGTTTAATTAATGCATAAAATAATGAACTAAGTATGGAACAAACAGCGAAATGAATAGCTACTTTTTCCATAAACATAACATATCTAGATTATCTATTATTATTTCTTCATGTAATTCTTTTCTCGTAAACACATATTTAACAGTTTTCTCTCTCTGTCTCTCTCTCTGCCTCTCTCTCTGTCCCTCTCTTGCCTCCATTTCAATACAATACTTCATCTGTGTCTCATACAGCCGTGTCTTATCTACAGAAACACCGCCAGTCAAACAAACGACTAAGAAACGGTTACTTGTTTTCTTCAGAATAATATTAAAGAACATTAAAGAAAAAGCAACTTCGAAACGCGCGCGCGCACCCACACCCACGCTCACACACACACAAACGTACACACACACGCACACATATCTGTATATATATATATATATATATATATATATATATATATATATATATATATATATATATATGTATATATACATATATATACATATACGCATATATACACGTATATACTTATACATATATACATACATACACATATGCACACACACATATATATACACAAACATGCATGCACACGCACACATATATACATATAGATAAATAAATTGATATGGATACATATATATGTATGTATATATATATATATATATATATATATATATATATATATATATATACGCACATATACATATATGATATGCATATAAATATAATATATATATACATACATGTATATATACATACACACACACACATGTATATATATGAGTGTGTATATGTGTGCATGTATATATGTATATACCATATGTATGTATATACCTATGTATATATTATGCCTATCTATCGATCTACCTATGCGCATATGTGTGCATATATTTATGTATATACTCATCTATCTATGAATGTGAATACACACACACACACGCACACACAAACACACACACACGCATACAGACTCACGCACCCCAGCAGCCATCATCTGATAAATTATATTGTTGTTATTGCTGTTGTGATTGTTGTTGTTGTGCTTTCGTTTCGTCGACTCATTTATATACAGAATGAGAGATTACGAGATTAAAGATGGAATGAGAGAGAGTAGGAGAGAGAGTGAAAGTGAGAAAGAGAGAAAGAGAGAGAGGGAGAGAGAGATACAGAGAAAGTGGAGGGGTTTAGAGCTGACATTTGGTAAAGAGCAATGCTGTTAGTGAACCACAGTAAAAGAAGCGTCTACCAACGTGAATGGCGTCGCTGTTGTTGTTGCTTCTTCTTCTTGTTCTTCTTTCTCATCTTGTTCTTCTTGTTCTTCCTTGTTTTTGTTCTTTTCCTGTTTTTTCTTCGTCTTTTTGATGATGAAGATGATGGTGATGACAGCAGCTATGATGATGATGATGTCGTGACGATGATGATGATGAGGATGATGATGATGGTGTTCATAATGATGATGATGGTCATGATGGTGATGGTGATAACAGGGATGATGACGATCATAATGGTGATGATGATGAAAAGTAATGATGATGATGATGATGACGATGACGACGACGACGATGATGATGATGATGATGATGATGAATGATGAGGAAGATGATGATGATGATGATGATGATGATGATGATGAGGGCGATGAGGAAGATGATGATGATGATGATGTTGATGATGTTGATGATGGTGATGATGATGATGATGATGATGGTGATGATGATGATGAATGATGATGATGATGATGGTGGTGGAGGTGATGATGATGATGGTCATGATGGCAATGGTGATAACAGTGATGATGATGATGATGATGATGGAGACGGTGCCGATGTTAATGTCGGTGTTGTTACATTCGTTGTTGCCTTCTAGTTTTGTTAGTGTGGAAAGGAATAAAAAAAAGTGAGAAAAAAAAGGAACATTAACTCAGTTATTATTACTACAACATCTGCTGCTGTTACAACTACTAATAATTACAATAATAGTAATATCAACATCATCAATAACAACAACAGCGACAGCAACGATAACATCAATAATAATAATAATAATAATAATAATAATAATAATAATAATAATGATAATGATGATGATAGTAATAATAATAATAAAAATAAAAATAATAAAAATAATAATAATAATAATAATAATAATAATGATGATGATAATAATAATAATAATAAAAATAATAATAATAAAAATAATAATAATAATAATAATAATAAAAATAATAATAATAATAATAATAATAATAATAATAATAATAATAATAATAGCAATAACAATAATAATGATAATGATGATGATAGTAATAATAATAATAATAATAATAATAATAATAATAATAATAATAATAATAATAATAAGAAGAAGAAGAAGAAGAAGAAGAAGAAGAATGGTTTCAAATTTTGCCACAAGGACGGCAATTTTGGGGAGGGGATGACCCCAGTATTTAACTGGTACTTATTTTATCGCCCCCTAAAGGATGAAAAGCAAAGTCGACCTCGGCGGAATTTGAACTCAGAACGTAGCGACGGGCAAAATATCGCTGTGTTAACGAGTTTGCCAGCGCACCACCTTAACAATAATAATAATAATAATAATAATAATAATAATAATAATAATAATAATAGCGACTATTATCATTATTATTATAGCAATAATGATTTCTTGTATTGGCTACTCAGGCTGAAGACATTGGAGAATAATAAACGTAACAAGAAATAAATTAAAAGACAACACTAACAATAACAAGAAAACCCAGCAACAGTAAAAACAGTTATAACAGCGACAATGATGGTGGTCGGTGATGATGATGATGAGGATAATGCGGCGGAGGAGGTGGAGGAGGAGGAGGAGGAGAACGATGATGACGATGATAATGCTGATGGAGCGGGCATTGATGATGACGATTGACATTGGAGGTGATGATGGTGACAACGACAAGAACGATGACATCAAGCCGATAGAGTAGGAGAAAATGTTTGATAATTATCATACATGCATGGATATATATATATATATATATATATATATATATATATATATATATATATATATATATATATATATATATATATATATACGTGTGTGTGTGTGTCTATATATATGTATATGCACGTATGTATGTATATGTGTATGTGAGTGTGTATTTATATATATATATATATATTTATATATGTGTGTCTGTGTGTGTGTGTATGAGTGTGTATATATATGTGTGTGTGTGTGTGTGTGTGAATATATATATATATATATATATATATACACACACATACATTTAAAATATAAATGTGTATGTGTGCGTATTTATAGATTTATGGATGTACATATATGTGCATGCATGTATATATATATATATATTTATATATATACACACACATATATATGTATGTATGTACATATGTATGTATGTATGTATGTATGTATGTATGTATGTATGTATATATATATATATATATATATATATTATATATATATATATATATATATATATATATATATATATATACATATATATATATATATATATATATATATATATATATATATACATATATATATATATATATATACATATATATATATATATATATATATATATATATATATATATATATATATATATATATATATATATATATATATATATATATATATATATATATATATATATATATATATATAAGCGTGCGTGCATAATTTTGAATAAAGTTATAGTTATAGTTTATTATTTGTAATTTTTCAAAAATTATTTTTGACAGAAAAAAAAATCTTTTGACAAATTAACGTAAAAAAAAAAATAAGAAGAAAAAAAGAAGAAAAAATCAAATAATGAATAATAATAATATCAAGAAAAATAAGAAAAAATCTCGAAAAAACTGTCCTTCTTATCAGTGAATTCTTATAAAGGTTTTGTTACATTTTTACTACTACTACTACTACTACTACTACTACTACTACTACTACTACTACTACTACTGCTGCTGCTGCTGCTGCGGCTGCTGCTGCTGCTGCTACTGCTACTACTACTAATACCACCACCACCACCACCACCACCAAAACCCACCACCCCTACTACTGCTGCTGCTGCTACTACTACTACTACTACTACTACTACTACTACTACTACTACTACTACTACTACTTCCTTCACTATTATCATTATTGTTGCTACTGTTATAATTTTTTATTATTGTTATTATTATTATCATTATCATTATTATTAATATTATTACTATTATTATTATTAATACGTTCGTTCTGTGATTTTTTTTTTTTTTGAAATTGGAATCGAAGTATCAATTAGAAATGCAATTGTTGATTGACACAGTTGTAAAATTAATCAATACTATCTAATTACAGTTATAACTTTGTCAAGTGGTATGAACTTGACGTTTATTGCATTCACCAACCTTACAACTGCTTTTTTTTTTAATATTGCATCATTTTATTAACTTTTTTTTTTAATAGAATTTACTATCAGTGCGTTTGACACGTACGAATGAAATAAGCAAAGGGTTTTAAAAATGCATAGGGAAATTGGGGAGAGAAAACGAATTAAAGAATGGAAGTAGTTTAAAATATTGTTATTTTATTTATTTATTTGATCATAATTCACAGATGAAATTAAACCTTCTCTGACACTTAATTAAGATGTCGTTGTGACATTATCAGACATCTTTCTCTGTACGCAACCGTGTGTTCAGGATTAGGTACCAAGGAAGATGAGATTTAAACTGACTCGAACGAATTAATAATTATCATGGAGCGGAAGGAGTTGATTTTAGATCTATTACGACTTAGAAAAAATTGATTCTTAACCTGGACGATAGCGCCACCTTGTGAACGTTTTGATCTCACAAAGGAGAAAATAGAGAATGCCAAGGAAGTGTTAGGCGTCGTGATTTTTCTAACAAACAATAAAAAAGAAAACGAAATATTTAAATGGTATTTATATTTTACTACTTATTACTTGTGTTTTAGTACTTATATATTTTAGTACTTATCTAGATAAAGAATATCTTTTAGTACTAGTGAATCAGTACAGGTTTATTTTAGCAATTATTTTAGTATTTGTATTTTCCTATTTATATATTTCATTTCTAACTAGCAATGCACCCCGGCGTTGCCCGTGTGTTATGACCTACAGCTACATTGTATTATTTCTTCTTTTCTTATAGGCAGAATAGTCATACGAGGAGTATGGAGCAAACAACTCTTCTTTATAAACATGTTTTTAGGTCATTTTCTGATGAACGACGCTGCAGTTACAATCTACCAAATTCAGGCACAAATCTGTGGTTGACCTAGGGCTATAGTAGAAAACACTTGCCCAAGGTACCATGCAGAGGGACTGAACGTGGAACCGTGTGGTTGGGAAGCAAACTTCTCAACCACACAGTCATTTTTGCACCTAATATGTGTGTGTGTGTAGGTGTGTGTGTGTTTATATTTGTTAAATCAAACATTGTGCCCCAGTGTATCTCAATGTTAGCAGTTCATCAAGCAGAGATCTATAAAATAAATGCCAGATTGAAATACGTAGTAAGGTGAGTATGGTCAATTAAATTTTTGAAGATGATACCCCATCATGGTGACAGTCGAAAGACTAAATCCAGTAAAATGATGTTTAAAGACTTAATGGCTTCAAATTTAACCCTTTAATATTCAAACCGACCATATTCGGCCCAAATATCCTACCGGTTTTGCGTTGAAACTGGCCAGATCAAGCCTCTCACTCCTACCATACAATGTCATTCTAATAGTAAGCTACCACATCATCAAAATACTAAAGCTATGCGGTAATAAATGATTACTTCCAACCAATGTGAACGAATAACCATCACATTTGACTAAGTAATCTGGATGCTAAAGAGTTAAGGTAATGGATTACCAGCCACAAGATGAGTTCAAAACTTCGTATTGAATTGCCACTCTATATGATAGTACTATATATACATCTCAGTCTACTTGACTTCCAAAAATTTACAATTGTAATTTGAAGTGCAATGGTTACCAGTAAGAAAGATGTCCAGATTTCTTTTAAAATCATTGTACAAAATATTCTGAGAAAAAGTACTTTTTTCACCACAGCAAAACACACACACACAGAGCTGTGTCTTTGGTAACTTGAGCTACTACATACAGCAGTCAAATCTCTCTTAAAACATCCGTTCATCAAAAGAAAGACACAGATTTACAGTCTTTCAGGAAGGAAAAAAAATGTATGCGATGGGTCTGCTATATCAGAGGCAACTCTGAGCTAACCAAAACACAAACAAACATACTTCACAATACTTCAGAATTTGACTGGTACTTTATTTTATAAATTTCAGAAGGATGGAAAACAAAACTGGCCTCTCTGTGATTTGAATTTAGAGCGTAAAGATTCGTAGTTAATTTCCGCGATGCATTTTCACCGCTCTGCCGATTCACCCAATCCCCCGTCAGCTGAGATACCTACTAAATTAGTGGCATCTGCATTGTAATGTGATGATCCAATGGGGTAGCTTCTATGCGGTCATTCGACTAGCTAGAAATAACAGTCAAACCTTCATACAGTTACACTCTATATTCATAAGAAAAAGAAGGACACATTAGATGATGCAGTCCCATGGGTAGAAAAAAAGAAAAAAAAAAGAAAACGGTATAGTGATAGCTGGAATAGTTTGATCATAGCTCAGCACATTCAGAATTTCTTGACCTTGGGCTATACAGACCATGCGTTATAAGTATTTGGCCATTTGCTTCCCACATAGAAAGAAAAAACAAAAAGAGTCAGTAAATTGTTCTGATCATGAAGTAGACTTATGGCCTATGATCAGAGAAAGCCAAATGTAGCTGGACCTATTCATCTCGGTTGTGTTACATACAAATAGAAAACGTAGATTTTTCGACATCAGAATAAAGATGTGTGTCTTCTGAGAGACATAACAACTGATCATAATATAGGAAATTGTTCAAAGAAATATAAAGGAAGGAGAAAAAGAAAAAGAGAAATAGAACAAATAAAAAAAAAATATAAAAGAATTGTGGGAAGAAAAGCTTGGTTGCCAGAGGTTAGTAGATGACAAGCTTATGGCGAGATAAACTTTATTAGAAAAGTGTAGCAGATCAATAAAAGGTAAAAGTGAAACGAAAAAAAAAAAAGAAAATACTTAACAGTTAAGATATTTGAATCTTAAGATTTTCAACAGAATAAAATAAGAATTTCTGTTCTTTCTAAGAAATGAATATATAATTATTGCTTTATTTTGGTTTTATTATATTTCCATTGCATGTGGAGAGACAAAAGTCATGATCTTCATTGAAAGAGGTGGGGCTGTTGAAATTAGTTTTCAGTCCTAAGATTATTAATGGTAGGATTCAAATTGCTTCGAGTTCTTCAACGTGAGATCAGTAGCTTAATCGCCGCCAGTTACAAAGAAATGGTTCTATTTAATCCTTACATCCGTTATTCCTGCAGTTCAGAATCATTGTCGCGACACTTATTAAGCTATGGCAGGCTAATATCCTTCGCGTAGCAAACGTTTATAGTAGAAACTCATAGAAAAAGCAAAGAATAAATTTCTTCGTTCTGTATTTAATGGCATTTTATGCTGTATTAGATATCAAATCAAAGTTTTCAGTTTTGGGAAGCGAGCCAAACATCTGTCGTCCATTGATGTAAATGATATTGAACATAAATGAAGGGTTTGGTATGTGACAACATTGTAGCCACGTACGAGAGGGAACAAATTTGAAAAGAGAATTTTGCTAAACGGTATGCTTAGCTCTTTCGAAAACACTCTCTTTCTTTCCCCACTTACTGCAATCTCGTTCAGTGGCCGTTGAGGAAAATGAAACTAAGAAGGGAATAACCAACGATAGAAAATAATTTACAATGCGAGAGATATTTTCAGCCAAACGTGAAATTAACAATTTTATTCATATTAGAGAACTTTAAGGACAGGAACAAGCAAGAAACCAAAGATATATACTTACTAAAACAAACAACTTGGGACAGATTTAAGAGGCTAAATTCCTTATTTTTTGTTGCTGTTTATTTTAATAATTCGACTATTATTAATCAGTCACCAAAACATTAATAAACAGCGTATAATTTTCAATTTTCCTTTCTAGCATAAGACAACAATATCTCTTAAGAAAACGAGAAAGACATCTGGTTATGATGTATCATTTTAAGTATGCTCAACGTCCATCTAACTTGATTCAACATTATGTATGCTTCGCTGGGCTCTCTCACTAGTTTGTTTGGCGTATATTCGTAATATTTTAGTTAGATCTATCCAGATAAGGTTTCGTTAATTATCTTAGCAAGCAAAAATTGTTGAGAGGGAAATGCTATTTTTGTTGTTGTTGTTACTTAGTTACTTTTTAGTTTACTTCATCGCATAACATAAAAAATACATAAAACAGGAAAAGAACCCCACCAGAAACCTGTACTTGACGACCTGACACACGCTAAGGACATTGCAAGCGCAAACACTGAAGCAAACACAAACAAACTATATATATATATATATATATATATATATATATATATATATATATATATATATATATATATATATATACATATATATATATATATATGTATATATATATATATATATATATATATATATATATATATATATATATATATATATATATATATATATATATATATAAATATATATATATACATATATATATATATATATATATATATATATATATATATATATATATATATATATATATATATATATATATATACATATATATATATATATATATATATATATATATATATATATATATATATGTATGTATATATATATATATATGCATATATATATATATATATATACACACATATATATATATACACACACAATGTGTGTGTGGGGGGGGGGAGTGTTTGTATGTATCTGTGTGTGTGTGATTCAAAATAGTTAGCATGAAAGACAATATGACTGGTTGCATATTAAGTTGGAAATCAGTCAGGAAAAAGAAAGTCATTTTATATAAAACTAATTATATGTGTATATGTAAGTACCTATATATTTCACATACAGACGCACACACGCACATATATGCAGAAATACATGTGTACATACAAATATGTGTGTGTGTGTGTGTGTGTATGTATATATATATATATATATATATATATACACACACATACACTCACATATATGTTATATCTACACATGCACACACATATACGAGGGTAAGCCAGAAAGTAACGCAATACTTTCTGACTCACCCACTTACATGCATATATATATATATATATATATATATATATATATATATATATATATATATATATATATATATATATATATATATATACATATACACACATACACACATACATACATATATATATATATATATATATATATATATATATATATATATATATATATATATATATATATATATATATACATACATACATGTATGTATATATCTATATATACCTATATATATTATATATAATACATGCACATATAGGAGCACACTTGGTTGTGCGGTAAGAAGCTTGCTTTCTAACCACTTGGTTCTGAGCTCAGTCCCACTACGTAGCACCTTGAGTGAGTGTCTTTTACTATAGCCTCGGGCCGACCAAAGCCTTGTACGTAGATTTGGTAGACGAAAACCGAAATAAGTTCGTCGTATACATACACACACACAGAGGCACACACACAAACACACACACACAGACATATGGATGTATCTATGTGTGCCTTTGTGTCTGTGTTTGACCCCCATCACCGTTTGACAACCGGTGTTCGTGTGCTTACAGCTCCGTTGCTTAGCGTTGGTTTTAGTACGAATCCTTATTCGGCACCACGATCGTTTCGACCGATCCTGCAGCTATCCCTTGGGAGTAGGATATTGTGCATCTAGTTGTGTTGCA
>NC_142940.1:41625064-41627564 GCF_046866305.1 Octopus bimaculoides
TTTTGAAACAGTGTTATGGTAAGGACAATAACATTTTAGAGCGAATTTGTTTGGTTTTCGTGTAGAATATTCAAAGACAGATTGCTGAATATATTTGCTAGATTCCTATTCGTTTACAAGACTGAATAAAAAGACGTCGAATGTTTTTGATTTTTCCAATTCTCTCTTGTGTGTACACAGCTATGGCGTACACAAAGAAACCTTCCAAATTTTAAAAGTTGGTTCCAGTGAAAGTAATGACCAAATTAAATTACAAAATTCTAACTTATTTCCGAAAGAAAGTTAGTTTTCTGGCTTATATAACATTACGAGTGCAAACTAACATTTTTAGAACTCGGCGTAGGAAGAACATATTTATTGTCAGAGTAAAGAAATAGTGCAATTGTGTTACCGTTATTTAATTATTTATTTATTTATTCTTTCATTTTTCTATTTGTTTCTTTACTTTTCTCTCCTCCTCCTCCTCCTCATCATCATCATCGTCTTTTTTCATATTATTATTATTATTATTATTATTATTATTATTATTATTATTATTATTATTATTATTATTATTATTATTTCTATCTTTCTATATTTTATATACTCTTTTTGTTTTCTTTTTTTCGTTTTTTTTTTCTTTTTTGTTTTCCATTCTTCGTCCTTCCTCTTCTGGCATTTTTATTTGCCATGTTATTTTATTGCTGTTGCCAGAAAGAAAAAAAAAGTCTGTAAAAAGACTCGCGCTTCACATCTTCCAAAATAGATCCACCAACGTGGGGGGAGAATGAAAGAAAGAAAGAAAGAAAGGAATGAAGGAAGAAAGAACAAGAATGAAAAATTAACCGACTGCTTGGAAAAGAAACACATTTTCACAAGAAACGCCGATTCATTTTCTGATATTTCAATGCATAACTAATTAATTATTATTTAACATTATCTTTGCCCGTGAAAAATAAAATGTCACAAATAATAATAATAATAATAATAACAATAATAATAATAATAATAATAATAATAATAATAATAATAATAATAATAATGATAATAATAAGTAAGTGTTCTGACGTGTTTTAAAGATGGCGCTGTTTGTCATCTTTAGAAAGCAATAATTCGAGTGGAATAACTTTTAAGGAAATTAAAGACAAACACGTGTTGGGATATATATGTCTTCGGAGATAGAGATAGTTAAATCTAAGCAAACACTATATATACAGACTTGTATTCTATTCGCTAAAGAAACATCTAAATTACCTACCTACCTATCTACCTACCTACCTACCTACTTACATTATCTATCTATCTATCTATCTATCTATCTATCTATCTATCATCATCATCATCATTATTATAATGCGCTAGCAGAGTCATTAGCATGCTGGATGGAATGCTTAGCTGTTTTTCGCCTATCTCTACGTTCTGAGTTCAAATTCCGCCGAGGTCGACTTTGCATTTCATCCTTTCGGGTTCGATTACTTAAGTACCAGTGAGATACTGAGGTCGATGTAATCGACTAGCCCCCATTCCCCACCAAACTTCAGGTCTTGTACGTATATTAAAAAGGATTATTATTATTGTTGTTCTTGTTATTAATATTGCAATGGTGCGCCGGCAGAATCATTAGAACAGATACAATGATTCACGGCATTTCTTCAGTTTTTTAGTTTCTGAGTTCATATTCCACCAAGGTCCACTTTGCCCTTCATTCTTACAGGATCAGTTCAACACTGGGGGTCAATGTAATCGATTTTCCTTTCGCCCCATAAAAAATTTCAGATTTTATGCCCATACTTGAAAGAATTTTTATTACTGTTATAAATGTTGTTGTTGTTGTTGTTGTCGTCGTCGTCGTCGTCGTCATTAAATCAAAACTCTCAATATGATTTGAGGAGAGAAATATTTATCTGTTACGAAATCATTAGCAGCTAATCAATCATTTAACAACAGACGAAAGTTAAAAACAAAACATGAACAAGTAGACATTTTATGTCAATAAGGATTACTTTGTAAAAAGAAATTTACTGTCTACATACGAAGTGAATTTCTTTTTTATTTTTTCTATTCTTTTAGCTCAGCCAGGTCTTGTTTAATCTATGAAATAAGACGGCATTATATATTGGAAAGTAATTCACTACTTTACTGTCTACATATCTCGATTTCGCCTGTCTATACTAGCATACATTTGAATATCAAAGGCGTCCTTTAAAACACGAACGCGCGCGGGCAAACATACGCAAGCACTACACACACACACACACATACATAGACACCTCTACATCTATATATAAAATATATATTTAACATATACATAATTCCATTTATCTATCTATCTATCTATCTATCTATCTATCTATCTATCTATCTATCTATCTATCTATCTATCTATTTATACACAATTATATGTTCATATATATATATATATATATATATATATATATATATATATATATATATATATATATATATATATATATATATATATGTACATATAATTATGTACGTGCATGCATAAATATCTATA
>NC_142940.1:41635064-41637564 GCF_046866305.1 Octopus bimaculoides
TATATATATATATATATATATATATATATATATATATATATATATATATATGTATGTGTGTGTATATGTTTGTCTATCTGTGTTTGTCCCCCCAACATTGTTTGACAACCGATGCTGGTGTGTTTACGTCCCCGTAACTTAGCGGCTCGGCAAAAGAGACCGATCGAATAAGTACTAGGCTTCCAAAGAATAAGCTCTGGGGTCGATTTGCTCGACTAAAGGCGATGCCCCAGCATGGCCACAGTCAAATGACTGAAACAAGTAAAAGAGTAAAAGAGTAAATTTCGCTTACCATGCGAGTCACCGGTGACTCTTCACCGTATATTCTTAATATACCATGACAGTCACCAGTGACACCCCACGCTGTATATTTTATATACCATGAGAATCACCGTCGACTCCCGATGGTGATTTTTTTTTTATGGCGCCCCACATTACTATGGTTGAAACATTACTTGAATTTTTAGGAAATGTAAGAAACATATGTTTTGAAAATGAGAACCAGCTGAGTGTTAGCGCCTCTCTTTATCACTGTCTATCTGGCTCCCCACCTCTCTCTTCAGTTGTTACATCCTTGTTGTTCCGCAGGGTCAAAAGCTGGGAGATCCGAGAAAGTGTGTACGTCTGTTCGCAGCTATACAGGCACCTAAAACAATTAGCGAAAACATGGTTCATGTTACCAAGCTATCCTCATTCACGAGTGAACGTAGCTTTGAAAGAAAGAACAGGTTTCACATTTGTCATTTACAAAAGAAGTGTGCATACATACATACATACATACATAACGTCCTGTACCCGAATATCCATCTATATACACACGTAGAAGTATGTACATATATGTGTGTATACATGCTTATATGTCCTTTGTATTTTTACATACATACATACATACATACATACATACCTACATACATATAAACATACACACATACATACATATGCACACAAACATATATATATATGCTTACATATATACATATATATAGATACATATGTATACACACACACACACACACACACACACACACACACACACACAAAGAGACATACATAGATATTAACATAAATATATATATACAATGGGCTTTTTTCAGTTACCGTCTACCAAATCTAATCACAAGGCTTTGGTAGGCCCGTGGCTATAGTAGAAGACATTTGTCCAAGGTACCACGCAGTGGGACTGAACCCGGTACCATATGGTTGGGGAGCTGCAGTTTAACTTCTGAGCAAAATCCCTTTGAATACGTAGCGTCTTAAAAGACATTACATGCTTCAAAACCACAGCTCCTGATGTTTAATAATGCACATACATTAAGTATATGATTATTAATAATGTTGACATCACTGAGCTGTTTCTGATACATAATTTGAATTTATTCTGCTTCTACGACGCATTTGCAAATCAACAAATAGTTGGTAATTGTACAGCTTAGTGGTATTAAATAAGTAAATAAAAATTAAGGGGAAATAATTGTTGTTTAATAGTAAGTTGTCTTATGTATGTCCCATACATAAGACAACTTACTATCAAACAACAAATGCTGTTGTAAGGTAACATAGTGAATTAAAATTTTCGCACGTGTATAAATTCATAATTAGTCGACGCTATGCCAATCACTGAAGAATCTAATCTCGTGAATCGGCTAATCGGGTGATATTCCAAGATTGATTCACGGTCGAGGATTTCAATTTCAGGAACAATGAATTGCAGTCCCGATGGTCTTCCACGTGCCATTCTGATCAATTCTAAAGTAAATAATATCCAGTATTTATGTGGACTTATGTGTGTCCCTTTACTAGTTACCTCCCCTTTAATTTTTATTTACTTTTTTTTTAATATACTAAACTTCAGGTTAACGATTTCAATTTCGCTTCGAAAGGGAGTCGAGCACGTGACACTAATAGACAGCAAGGAACTGTATAACACCGGTGTCTGTCGTTTTCATCCACTCCTCGGTCGATTTCGTTTCAACAGACTATGATGTATTCTTTTATTCTTTCATTCGTTTCAGTCACCTCCATGTATCTAGGCAAGCTAGCCTCCACCACATGTATAAGCGTCTATCTATCTATCTATCTCTCTATCTATCTATCTATCTATCTATCTATCTATCTATCTATCTATCTATCTATCTATCTATCTGTCTGTCTGTCTGTCTGTCTGTCCGTTCGTCTATCTATCTATCGCTCGATATATATATATAATAAATGAAAAAAATGTATGGTAAATAAACAAACGACATAACGTATACTAAATGTAAAAACGAATGGGAGACAAACAGTGGGTCCGTAATTCTTCGTCAGTTGTCGGCCAGTTGGTAATATTCAGTTTCGCACCTTTAACAATAAGACTGGGTAATTCCCAATTAGCGGTGCACACAAAAAATGTTTACTTGCTGAAATTAGGGACGAGAGCAAACAAAAACACAACAAAACAAGCAAAACGGCACAGAGTGTGATTTAGCACGGTGGACAAGGACGACCAGTCGAACAAAATACG
>NC_142940.1:41645064-41652564 GCF_046866305.1 Octopus bimaculoides
CCTTGGCGTTGTATATTTGCATAAAAAAAGAACCAAAGCATTTTAAATAAAGTAAAAATTAAGTGCCAAGAAATATATTTACAGTTCAAATCCAAGTTCCCTTACTACTAAGATGGAATGAAATATAAGCGCAATTCTTGAGAATACAGTGTGTAACGAAGGCGGTGAGCTGGCAGAAACGTTAGTACGCCGGGCGAAATACTTTGCGGTATATCGTCTGCCGCTACATTCTGAGTTCAAATTCCACCGAGGGTGACTTTGTCTTTTGAGATCAATTAAGTACCAGTTACGCACTGGATTCGATGTAATCGACTTAATCCCTTTGTCTATCCTTGTTTGCCCACTCTGTGTGTAGCGCCTTGTGGGCAGTAAAGAAATAAGAAATGTTAGCACGCCGAGCGAAATGCTTAGCGGTATTTCGTCTGCCGCTACGTTCTGAGTTCAAATTCCACCGAGGTCGATTTTGCCTTTCATCCTTTCGGAGTCGATAAATTCAGTACCAGTTACGCACTAGGGTCGATGTAATCGACTGGTCCCCTCCCCCAAAATTTCGGGCCTTGTTCCTAGAGTAGAAAAGAATATAATGTATAACAACCTATACTTAAATGTAAGATTCTGTGTAGCTGTAATGCGCATGCGTACGTATTAATGTTTTGAAACTGACCTGTTATCTATTACATTTCAGACAAATTCAGCGCTGAGTTGCTGAAGCAGAAATATCGCTATAACAAATATTTTACTCAATACCTCATATTTGCTTGTCAGTTGCTTGACCTTAACCACTTGAGCATGTCCCTTAGTGGCTGACAATATGCGCATCTCCGATCATGAGCATGGGTATTGGGGAGCATCATAGCCATGTGTTGAGAGAGATTCTTTGGGGTTTGAAGGAAATATTAGCCATTTTTCATACTTTCTAAGGATAAGCAAACAGAAAATAACAGTTGCTACGCATGGACAAAAATCGTATTCATACAGTGTTATCAAGTGAATATGAATATCTGGTCGCTACTGGGTTAGATCATCAGAGACAACTTCCTCCTTTTGGACGGTGTGTATTTATAGAGCAAGCTATTTACCGGTGTAAGAGGACTTTGAGACACCACAGGATTTCCATCTCATTTTGTTTCTTCTCGGTCAAAATTATCCCGCTGGACCGATGAATCCCACAAGAGCACGGGTCGTTTGTTCATAGAAAGTAGTAGATTAAATATTTGCTGATGCGTGATGATGTCTGCTAAATATAATAATACACGGGGTGTATGCAGAACAGCAAAAATCTCCGACAACATATATGTATAAATGTGTGCGTGTGTGTGAAACTCTATGTGTGTGTGTGTGTGTGTGTGTGTGTGTGTGTACGCGCACGCGCGTACTAGGTAGTTAAGCAATGAGCAAAAAAGGACAAGTTTTTAACAAATATTTTTAGTTAACCGCTTCAAAGGAGGGGAGAAACCCCTAACGTTTTGGCCGTTACTCTTCATCATCAAAGGTAACAGAAAACGGAAAATATAAACAAGCAGAGGAGGTGCTGGGGAATAAAGAATAAAAAGATATATATATATACATATATGTATATACACATACGTATGTATATGTGTGTATATATATACACACACATATATAAATATATATGTATATATAAAATATATATATACACATATATATGTATATATAAGTATATATAAAATATATACACATATATATGTATGTGCATATATATATATATATATATATATATATATATATGCATACACATATATACACATATATGTATCTATAGCATATACGCATATTATATAAACTATATATATACTTGTATGTGTATATATATGTATACGTATAAACATCCCCACACACACATATATATAGATACATTATATAATTATATATATACTTAAATACACATGCACAAACATAAAAATACACACACATATGAATCTGAGAAGCAAAGGTATAATAAATTTATGTATGCAGTATATAGTTCTCAATATTCATGATTGCATTTACATCAAACTTGACATAACACTACACTGCACCCTGCATTATCATACAATAAGATACACATATGCACGCTTTAGAAATTCTTTTGTCGTATTACTATTGGTTTCAATAACTAAATATACATATATACCTAACTGGATACACGAATAAATCTGTAACGTAGATATCAAAACAACACGATATTGAGGATATTTTTGTGTGTTTCGTATTTGATCATTGTTATTTATATTCTATCTTTGATTTTTGATTTTTATTATTATTTTTATTATTTCCAGTTGAGAATCAAAACCTGTACTGTAAATGAATTCCAATAAATATTATGGATAACTTCCATAGCATTCGTTATTTATAGACAGACAGTAACAGGTCTGAATAACAGCGGAACCTCGGGATTGGGTGAGAGAAAAAGAGAGAAGAGAATACGTAACTTATGCAAACATATATATATATATATATATATATATATATATATATATATATATATATATATATATATATATATATATACATATATATATATATATATATATATATATATATATATATATATACAGATACCTATGCTTATGCATACAAATAATATTTATGCGTGTGTGTATGTGTTTTAGTGTATACATGTATGTGCATGTGTGTGTGTGTGTGTGTGTGTTTGTGTGTGTACGTGTGTATATCATTTTAGTGTTGAATGTCGGAAGAAAGCGTACTCAATACCACAGAAGCATGGCCTTGCTGCTCTGGAGTTTCGCCTGAACATTCATAAGTTCACCAAGCCATCAGGTAAGTCACGAGAAGTAATGTTCCTGATGATGACCTTGTGAACGCACAGCAATATATATATACATATACATATATGTATGTGTGTGTATGTGTGTGTGTGTATATATACATATATATATATGTGTATATATATGCACATATATATATATATAAACATATACATACACACACAAACACATGTAAATGTGTGTGTATTTATATATATATACACACACACACTCACACATAGGCACACATGTTTTGCAAACTTGCACATATAAGTGCTCAAGTTGTTTGCAAAACTCGTGTTTGAGTGTGTAAATTTATTAATGAGATGAAAAGAAAACTGTGGTCGACAAAAGGAAATACAGAAAGGACTAATGCAAAGAATAGCCAAGATATGAATGTGTACTCTATATGTGATGGTGTACTAATGTAAGTTCAGAGGGTGGTCATTACACAGACATTACAGAAGAGAATGCTAAAGGAGCTTCATATGGGACACCCAGGCATCTCTAGAATGAAAGCGCTGATGCAAAGTTTAGTATACTGGCCAAGCATGGACAAGTGAGTTGAAAACCTAATAAAAGGCTGCATAAGATGTACACTGGCAGCAAAACTACCAACTACAAAATGTGAACCTTGGCTAGAAGTGAAAATACCGTGATCCTGATTGCATATCGATTTTGCAGTCCCAATAAATGGATATTATTACTTGATAGTAGTGGACAGCTACACAAAATGGACCTGAGGTCACGAAGTGTAAATGGCCATCCTCATATACAGTAATAAACTTCTTACACGAGCTGTTCACAAGATTTGTGTGTGTGTACACACACACACACACACACACACACACACACACACACACACACACACACACACACACACACACACACATATATTATACTTTAAAAAGAATAACGAGAATTGCTTTTATTATAACTGAATATAAAAACAAACATTGATACGTACATAAGCACAAGGCGGCAATCTGGCAGAATGGTTAGTACGCCGGACAGAAAATGCATTTCGCCGAAACAAAAAAAAAAAAAATGCATTTCGTCTGTCTTCGTGTTTTGAGTTCAAGTTCTGATGAGGTCGACTTTGCCTTTCATCTTTTCGAGGTCGATAAAATAAGTAATAGACGAACACATGGGTCGATTTGATCGACTTATCCCACCCACTCGAAATTGCTGGTCTTGCGCTAAAATTTGAAATCAAATTACACATGCATGCGTTCACAAATGAATACATACATACGTGCATGTACACACACACACACACACACACACACACACACACACACACACACATACACACACACACACACACATACACACACACATACACACACACACACACACACGCGCGTATGTATATATGCATGTGTTTGCCGGCTTTTATTTGTACCCATGCCATTTGACATATGGTATTGGTTTACTTACTTAGAATCTAGCGGTTCTACAAAAGAGATCCGACAGAATAAGCACTAAGCTTTATGAACTGGGGTAGATTTGAGGTGCTAAACTCTTGAAGACTCATCATGGTCGCAGTCCAATGACTGAAAGTCATAAAAGAATATAATAAGGGTTTCAGATTTCGGCATAAAACCTGCAGTTTTGGGGGAGGGGGATTAGTCGATTACATCGATCCCAGTGTTCAACTGGTACGTATTTTATCGATCCTGAAAGGTTGAAAGGCAAACTAGATCTCGGCGGAATTTGAAGTCAGAACGTAAAGGCGGATAAAATGCTGCTGCACATTTTATTCGGCGTGCTAATTATTCTGCCAGCTCTTAAGAATATAATAATTGCTTCAAATTTTGGCACAACGCCAGTAGACTTTTGTTGGAAAGGATGAAATGCAAAGTAGACTTGGGCGAAATTTGAACTCAGAACGTAAAGATGGACGAAATGCTGCCCGGCTTGCTAATCATTCTGCTTGCTCAAAAGAATATAAGGATAAATGAACAATGTATCTAGGACTACGTTATCAAATGTATCATTGATTGTTTTAATGACGGCAGTGTATGTGAGCTGAAGAAGATTTTTACTGTGACCACGGCTAGTTTCGTGGAATGTCTAGGTTTATTATTCATGTCTATACTCAGCCATGCATTGCGCAATGCAACACCGTGTTTACATAGTAAGCTAGAGTTAATGAGGATCTTTGGAAACAAAATAAAAAGAGAGAAAGAGAGAGAAAAGAAAGAAAGAAAGAAAGGAGATTCAGAAAGAAATAACTGACTTTAGAAAACACTTGAAGATTTGTAAAGCATTCCATAAGAAATATTTGCTGGAACCTACTGGAAAGAAATAACAAACTGAGTGACATAAACACAGATACCTTGTACCACCACCACCACCACCACCACCACTACCACCACCACCACCACTACCACCACAACCACCACCACCACCACCACCATCACTACTACTACTACTACTACTACTACTACTACTACTACTAATAATAATAATAATAATAATAATAATAATAATAATAATACCACCACCACCACCACCACCACCACTACCAACAACAACAACAACAACCTCAACAACAACACCACCACCACTACCAACAACAACAACAACAACCTCAACAACACCATCACCACCACCACCACCAGCAACAACAACAAACCCTCCACCAACACCAACACCATCACCACCACCCTTACCATTAAATGAGTTACTTAGCAACAGGCTTTTAGATTTTTGTTTTGATTTCTGACTTTGGCACCAAATCAAACCAAACCAAACATTTGTTGTTGTTGCCATCGATGTTGTTGTTGTCGTTGTTGTTGTGATTCTTGTCATCGTAGTCTCGTCCTGTTGTTGTTGCTGCTGTCGTCATCGTCGTCGTCGCTGCCGTAGACATTGTTCTTGTGGTTGTTTTCGTCAACGTCGTTTTATCGTCGCTATTCGTTTACGTTGTTGTTATAATATCGTCCCTGTCACCATCGTCGCCATCTTTGTTGTCATCGTTGTTGTTGTTGTTGCTCTTATTGTTGTTGTTGCTCTTATTGTTGTTGCCATGTAACTTCAGAACCCTTCCTTATCGAATAGTTTATCTTGTATGCAAGTTGTCGGCCAAAACAACGTGACGCTATCTACAAATCCTGTTTTCTATTTACACCGTGTCCCTGCTTAGCTAATGACCATACTGTACGCTCCAGCATGTAGTGAAAAAACACACAAAGTACATTGTGACACTCTATGGACATATTGCACTCGCCCTGACGTCCAGTCTTTATTTGTACGTCTGTAGATTATGGTGTCGGCCACAACAGATTCGGGTGAGGTGAATTCGGTCATAGAACAAAAGCTGCTGTTCTTTTGTTGATTGTTCTGGCCCTGGTATTTTGAAGATTTTTTGTGATTTCTCTGTTGCATTGTGTGTATCAGACGAGAATAAAGGGTTGAAACCGGAGTCTAGGTGAAAGAGTCGGATTTTTCTAAATGTTTTCTTGTTTTCTTGGAATTTCCCTTTTGGGGATTGATTTTTCCGAAGTGTCTGATAATGATGTTTGCTTGGTATTGCAGTGTATGTTAGTGAAGGTTTTACTGTAACATAAAGCGGCGAGATTGTAGAACCATTAGCGTGCTTGATTTATTGCTTAGCGACGCTTCTTCCAGCTCTCTACGTTCTGGGTTCAAATTCCGACGACGTCGGCTTTGCCTTTTATCTTTTCGGGTTCGATGAAATAAGTACCACTCGAGTACGGGGGTTAACATAATCGACTTACCCACCCTGTCCTCAAACTTGCTGGCCTTGTGCCAAAATTGAAACTAAAGGCGGTGAGCAGGCAGAATCGTTAGCACACCGAACGAAACGCTTAGCGGTATTTCGTTCGTCTTTACGTTCTGAGTTCAAATCCCGCCGAGGTCGACTTTGCTTTTCATCCTTTCAGAGTCGATGAAATAAGAAATGGTTTCACACTGGCGTCGATGTAATCGATATACTAACACCTCAATCCAACAAAAGAATTCTGACTTTGTGCCTGCCGCAGAATGGATTATTGTGACATAAAGCGGCGACGCGGCAGCATCGTTAGCAGGTTAGACAAATTGCTTAGCGTCATTTCTTTACGTATCTGAGTTCAAATTCCGCCGAGGTCGAATTTGCCTTTCATCTTTTCGTGGTCGATAAATTAAGTACCAGTTGCATACTAGGATCGATCTAATTGACTGGCACATCTTCCAAAATTTTGGGTCTTGTAACTAGAGCAGAAAAGAAAAAAAAAAGATATAATCGACTTGTTAAGAAGGCGGCGAGCTGGCAGAATCGTTAGCACGCCGGGCGAAATGCTTAGCGGCATTTGGTCTGCTTTTACGTTCTGAGTTCAAATTCCGCCGATGTAGACTTTGCCTTTCTTGCTTTAGGAGTCGATAAATTAAGTACCTGTTGTGTACTGAGGGCAATCTAATCGACTGGTCCCCTCCCCAAAGATTTTGGACCTTGTGCCTAGAGTAGAAAAAGAATCGTTAGCACGCCGGGCGAAATGCTTAGCGGCATTTCGTCTGTCGCTACGTTTTTTAGTTCAAATTCCACCGAGGTTGACTTTGCCTTTCATCCTTTCGGGTGTCGATAAAATAAGTACCAGTTGAGCACTGAAGTCGATGTAATCGACTGACCCCCAACCCCTCAAATTTCAGGCCTTGTGCCTATAGTAGAAAGGATATAATCGACATGCTTTTTCTGGCCTTGAGCCAAAACGAGAATCAGTTATTA
>NC_142940.1:41657564-41670064 GCF_046866305.1 Octopus bimaculoides
TCTATTGTAGGCACAAGGCCTGACATTTTAAGGGAGACGCTAAATCGATTACATCGATCTCAGTACTCAACTGGTACTTAATTTATCGAGCCCGAAAGGATGAAAGGCAAAGTGGACCTCGGCAGAATTTGAACTCAGAACTTGTGCTCAAGGTACACCTGTTCGTGGAGTGCTCAGCCACTTGCACGTTAATTTCACGAGCAGGCTGTTCAGTTGATCGGATCAACTGGAACCCTCAACGTCGTAAGCGACGGAGTGCCAACAACATATTTCTTTCCCCAAACTTGACAACAATTATAGTTCAGGGTCTAGGCGTGGCTGTGATGTTAAGAGTTCCCTTCGCAAACATAAGGCTTCGCGTTCGGTTTCAATGTATGGTATCTTGCACAGAAGTTTTCTACCAGAGAAAAGGGACACAGAAACAAGCAAAACGAACAGCATCTCAAGCAAACAAGCTTCTCCTTTTCTTTAATGACTGGCGAACTGAAGCTGTTCTCAGTTGATTAAAACTATCTGCTCAAAAGGAAAAAAATTGGGTGTTACTGGAAGAAACCCCAACAAAACTATAGATAGCCTAGAGGAGGAGATAGTTTTAATTAACCAAGCATTTATGTTGCATGGTATTTGATATAATTGTAATTGCCTATGATGCTCACATACATGCCACTGGCTATTGTGAATTGTTTCTCTTAATCCATTTTTGTTTAATTTATACAAATTATTCAGGCTATATATGCGTTCTATTATTGTACATATGTCTATGTCTCTTGGCTGCAAGAGATAGGTTAAAACAGCTGCTGTGCTGATGACACCTTTTTGAGGCAGAAACACGTGTCTACTATTATTTCCCCATCTCAGGAAGCTGTTCTCACTTGCTAATTAGTAATTGTGACATATGTTATAAAGGTGGATGTAGTTTTAATAAATCAATACTTTATGTCGTTTTGCATTTGATATACCATACATCAACTAGTGTTGATTCGCTTATATTTTCGTAACCTAGTAGTTCGGCAAAAAGAGAACGATAGAATATGCACAGTCATTAAGATAAGAACTGGGGGTGGAACTTGATTGATTAAAATAATTCAAAGCGGTGCCCCGACGAGACGCGCAATCCAAAGACTGAAACAAATAAAACAATAAACCCACATACAGTAGAAATCGCTTTTTCTAATCAAGGATAATGTTATCGATTAGTTATTGCTTCCAAAATTAGTGTGCTCTAAAGTCAGTTATAATTATCGAAAATGCTTTGATCCAAAAGTAACCGCGATAAGCGTCTACCGCTGTACACATTCACCCCCCCCCCCCCCAACACACAATCGTGAGACACATACACACGTATACTCACACGCATACCCATATATACATATATACAAACATATCTATCTATCTGTCTATCTATCTATATATATATGTATATGCACACACATATATATACACACATATATATACACACATATACATATATATATATATATATATATATATATATATATATATATATATATATATATATATACTTACTTATGTATGTGTGTATGTGTGCGTGTGTGTAAGTGTGTGTGTGTGTGTGATTTGTCAAGATGCTTAAATAATGAGATAATAGTAATAAGTGTTTCCAATAAAGACAGTTCTCTGGAGATCTTGATTGCTTGATAGTAAATATCACTTCTCACTTTTTACCACCAAAAGACCCAACCTTCTAATATTGTGCCAAGAAAGGAAGGTGGATAAGATGGGAAAGCTAACAGTTATCTGGCAAGGGAACTTCGAAGACGCTTAGAAAATACAGTGAGATGGTAAACACTATGGAAGCAATAGCTGTAATGCAGCAAGCCTATGTTTTTAGAGAATTTGTTGGAACCAGCGTTTGCTCGATACGCAAGGATCTTAGACTAACTGCGAAGGAGTCAAAATATGTTCTGAAAACTTTCGGAAGCCGCTGAGAAAGCAAGCTATTACAAGAAGGAGGACGTGTGGTGTAGCAAGAATGAGCGATAAGGATGGTAGAAACATCTGACTCGGTGCCACAACATCTGACTCAACAAAGCTTGTGCTATTGTGGGAGAGTTTTGCCACCTTTATCAGAGATGGCCGGAGTTGGCCCTGGCTTCGTCTGATGTTGTGGTGGAAGGAGCGGAAACTGTTACTGATGAGACATTGAATCCTGCATTCGGAGACAGAACATAGCAGCAGCATCAGCACGCTACAAGTATTTACTCTAAAAAGCAAACTATAAATTTAGGGTAGAAAGGAAATAATCGATTAAGTTGACCCCCGCACTTGACTGTAGAGTTCAAATTCTGCTGAGGTTGACTTTGCCTTTCATCCTTTTGGAGTTGATAAATTAAGTACCATTTGCGAACTGGGGTCGATCTAATCGATTGGTTCCATCCCCCAAAATTTCGGGCCTTGTGCCTAGAGTATAAAAGAATATTAAACCTTTTAAGTAAGCAAATAATGTATATTTGATGATATTCAGTAATGATTTCTGTACTATAATGTATTATAAAGCTCTCACAACATTGGCATTCTAACATCAGAATAAAAAAATTTAAAAAAAAGACATACAGAGAATTTCACATATAAAATGATTGTGTCTTGTTGCCAAAGACGTAATTGTCTCAAGATATGTTTAGGAAGGAAACTGGAGACAGTCCAGCAATTAAATTTACAATGTTTCTAAATTGTCGTCGAATTATTCGAAGCGGGTACAAACTCTTTATCTAATTGATTCGTTATCGATGTTGTTTAAACTCCATGTCAGCCTAGATAGAACATACCTCAAGCATTACCGTTCTATACAAAACCCAACATATTCATTTCTTAGACAATAGGAAGAAATCTGAGGGAGATTTGGTTGCTATTTCTAGACAGTCAAACAGCAACCCTGCTGATGGTCCCTTCGTTGATTCGCAACTCGTTTGTTGATGGAATCAATGTGTGTGTGTTGGCACTCTGTCGCTTACGACGTCGAGGGTTCCAGTTGATCCGATCAACGGAACAGCCTGCTCGTGAAATTAACGTGCAAGTGGCTGAGCACTCCACAGACACGTGTACCCTTAACGTAGTTCTCGGGGATATTCAGCGTGACACAGTGTGACAAGGCTGACCCTTTGAATTACAGGCACAACAGAAACAGGGAGTAAGAGTGAGAGAAATTTGTGGTGGAAGAGTACAGCAGGGTTTGCCACCATCCCCTGCCGGAGCCTCGTAGAGCTTTAGGTGTTCACGCTCAATAAACACTCACAACGCCCGGTCTGGGAATCGAAACCGCGATCCCATGACTGCGAGTCCGCTGCCCTAACCACTGGGCCATTGCACTTCCACGATGGAATCAATATGAGTAAGAATAAGGTAACGCTATGAAAATATTTACGTGGCCAACATTTCTGTTCTCACGTCGGTAATCTTCACTTCGACGGCGGCTAATTATGCCTCATCTCTATTAATGTCTTTCTTAGATTTATTTTGGCCTTCAGATACTATCTGGCTGTTAGTTGGCTGACAATATTTAAACTCTCTTTTATATTGTTCCAGCTCTAATTTTGTAAGTTGATAATAATTGAATTATTTTATATTACATTCAGTTTTACATCATAAGCAGACACTAATTAGTGTATTTAACTAATATTTTAGCTGAAAATAATCTATAATCAAGAACAGTCCTCTCCCTATTGTGAATAATTGGTATCATGTGACAAAAGTTAAATCGGTAGATCTAAAGAATCATAGATGTTTTCTCTGATCTTAACTTGATATATTCTTTTAGAATTTCACACTACACTGACACAAAATGTAAGCAACCAACGCAAAGATGAACCATTATCATTATTATTATTATTATTATTATTATTATTATTATTATTATTATTATAATTATCATCATTATCATTATTATAGAAAATGATGCACAATATCCAATAAGTACAACTTGAGCACTGGGTTGATGTAATCGACAAGCCCACTGACCCCCCCCCCCCCAATTTTAAGTCATGTGCTTATTGAAGAAAGGATAATAATAACAATAATAATAATAATAATAATAATAATAATAATAATAATAATAATAATAATAATAATATCTGTCTTGACTGAATATGCCTTTAGTTTTTTTTAATAGAAAGTGGCATATTCCCTAATGAGCAAAAAAGATGTAAATGTGGGTCTTATGGTTGTAATGATCAGCTCCTCATCAATAAGATGATCTTAAAAGATTATAACAAACGACACAAAAAATTGTCGATAGCCGGGATAGACTATAAAAAAGCTTTTGAAAGTCTACCACATGGCTGAATTAAGAAATATTTGGAAATGTATAAAATAGCACGTATTCTGCGAAACTTCTCATCTGTAAGTATGAAATCATGGAGAACCACACTGACTTTGAACAGTGACAATGAATCTCTCAATACTGGAGATTTAAGAATTTCATGTGGTATTTTCCAGGGTGACTCTCTATTACCACTCCTCTTTTGTCTAGCTTTCATGCCTCTCTCGAAATTACTCGATGATGTACAATACAGCTATAAAATGTTTGATAAAAATATAAATCGTCTCATTTACATGGATGATTTTAATGCTCTTTGCAAAAAACGACCAACAACTACAGGGCTTATTAGCGATTGTTAAACAATTCAGTGATGACATCAGGATGCAATCTGGCCTTGATAAATGTGCAAAAGCTGCCTTTATCAAAGGAAAAATGATACAGAAAGGATGAAAGGTAAAGTTGACCTCATCGGAGTTTGAACTCAGAACGTAAAGACAGACGAAACACTGCTAAGCATTTCACCCGGCGTGCTAACGTTTCTGCCAGCTCGCTGCCTTTTACAATTATTATTGTTGTTGTTGTTGATTGTGGTTGCTGTTGTTGTTGTTCTTTTTCTTGTTGTTGTTATGCAGAAGATACGATTTCTGTACTAGTCTGAACAGAAATTGTATTAAACGAACAGCGGAAAAACAAATAAATATAGCCTAAGAATTATATATATATATATATATATATATATATATATATATATATATATATATGAATAGATATAAATAAATAGATACATACATCATACATACAGGCACACACACATGTATGTACGTGTGTATGTATGTGGGTATGTATGTATGTCTGTATGTATGTATGTATGTATGTATGTATGTATGTATGAAACTAGAGCCCCAGTTTCACAGAAACATAAATTAATTAGAAAATACAAATATAACATAATTAGAAGGAAATATAGATATAAGGTAATTAGAAGAAAACAATAAAATATAAATTCGTGAAATTTGCTTGTGAAAACGACTTTGCTACTAATTGTTTAGTTGCTTCGAAAGGTTCTCAAAAGGCTTAACTCTCTACTATATGAGGTGAGGTATTTTACGGAGACGATATGCGTTTAGTTATAGTAAACCTCACTTAACTTTACGGGGGACGTGAGCAAACCAACACCGGTTGTCTTTTCAGTGTTCGCTGGTGGAAAGAAGCACAAGCAACACACACGCATATATATATATATATATATATATATATATATACTTTATTTAAAAGCAGCAGAAATATAACAAAAGACTGTTACTCGGAGTTTCACGTTCCCGTTCATCGGACAGTTTTGAGCGGGAACGTGAAACTCCGAGTAACAGTCTTTTGTTATATTTCTGCTGCTTTTAAATAAAGCATATTACTCTACCTCTGGTATTTGAGTACTCTTTTTTCCACCTTGTTGCACATTTTATGTGCTTACTCCGGTATATATATATATATATATATATATATATATATATATATATATATATATATATATATATATATACAAGGGCTGAACAAAATAATGGAAATACCTAGCATCATAGCATCATTATTTTGAAATATCTATAAAACCATCAAAGCTTGTTTATTTTTATGTTTTTGATTTATTATTAGTGTTGCTTAATATGTTTTGCTAAAATTGCTGTTTCTTTCCAGATATCACCGAAAGAGGTAATTAAAATTCATTAAAATGACAGATCTATCGGACTTTCAAAGAGATCAAGTTGTTGATGCTCGTATAGAAGGCGCTGGCGTAACGAAAACAGCCGAATTGTTTGGTGTGTCAAGAAGTACTGTCTCGAAAGTAATGACAGCGTTTGAGAAAGAGGGAAAAACCTCCCCGTCGAAACAAAACTCCGGAAGAAAACCAAAACTTTCAAATAGGGACCATTGGACTCTTACGCGAATTATTAGAAAGGATCACAAAAGTACAGCTCCCAAAATTACTGCAGAGCTTAATGACCACCTCGAGAACCCAGTTTCCACAAAAACTATTCGCCGGGAGCTGCACAAAGCTGCAATCAGAAAACCACTACTTTCAAAAACAAACGTTGCAAAGCGTTTAGAGTGGAGTAAAAACCTACAGAATTGGTCCCTAGAGCAGTGGAAGACTTATTTTCTCGGTTGAGTCTTCCTTTACTTTATTTCCGATCACCGGCCGAGTATACGTGTGGAGACAGCCAAAAGAAGCATTTGATCCAGACTGACTTCTTCCAACTGTTAAACATGGACGAGGATCTTTGATGACATGAGGTGGGGCGGGGGGCTATATCTTGGAAATCCATCGGTTCAATGGTTTCTCTTCATGGCAGAATTAATAGCCAAGACTATTTAAGCATTTTATCTGATCAAATTCATCCTATGGTTGCAGAACTGTTTCCCGAAGGAAACGCAATCTTTCTGGATGAAAATGTAGCAATTCACACAGCTAAAGTTGTTACTGAATGGCACGAGTAATATTCTAATGAAGTTGAGCGTCTTATCTGGCCACCACAGTCCCCAGATCTCAATATTATTGAACATTTATGATGCATTTTATAAAAACAAGTAAGGAGTCTATATCCTCCTCCATCATCACTACAAGAGCTGGAGACTGTTTTAGCCGAAGAATGTACAAAAATTCCTTTGGGAACAATTCAAACTTTGCATGAGTCCATACCTTGTAAAATTGAAGCTGTAATTACTGCCAAAGACAGTCCTACCCCATATTAAAATTAATTTGTTTGAAATTTTAAGGTGTTTCCATTATTTAGTGGAACCCCTGTATACGACCGGCTTTCACACAGCTTTTATCTATCAAATTCACTCACAAAGTATTGACCGACCCGGCGGTATAGTAAAAAAAACCTCTTGCTAAAGGTGTTATGCAGTGGGACTTAACCCGAAACCAAGTGGTTGCAAAGAGAGTTTTTTTAACCATACAACCGTTCCTGCACCTATATATCAATTTATTTTATATTAAATAATAAATATTCCTTCCTACAATAGGAACAAGACCTGAAACTTTGGACTAGGGGTAAGACGATTAAATCAACTCCAGAGTACAAACTAGTACTTATTTTGTCGACCCCCCGATAAAATGAAAAACCAAGTCGATCGCGGTAAAATTTGAACTCAGAACGTATATACGGACGAAATGCTGCTGAGCATTTTGCCCGGTGTGCTAACGATTCTGCTAGCTGGCCGCCTTAATAATAATCTTTTCTACTATTGACGCAAGGGAAGGAGGTAGTCGATTATTTCGATCTCCAGTACTCAACTGGTACTTAATTTATCGACCTCGAGAGGATGAAAGGCAAAGCCAGCCTCGGCGGAATTTGAACTGAGAACGCAGCGACGGCCGAAATACGGCTAAACATTTCGCCCGGCGTGGTAACGATTTTCCTAGCTCGCGGCCTTAATAATAAAGTGATAAAATATTAAAATTAGTTAACAATTTGGACTTTGGTAGATTATCTGCCCTTCGTTGCATGATATACATGATATCATAAGGTCTATATGACAATTAGGTCCCGTAAATACATGTATGTTATACATGCTAGCGTCTTATACACAGCAGCATATCATGAATGGTAGAGTATTATACATGGTAGCGTATTATATGCACATAGCAGTGTATTATGTTTGGAGTTTTATGGTATTTGTTAAACTTATACAAACTGAGAATTGCAGGCCTGAAATTTTTTGTGTAAATGTTTAACTATTTGGAAGTTGTTGTGTAGACATATTTGCTAGTATTGGATCTGTTTGATGCTTGATCAATCACCGAATCAGTTCTCTAGCCAAGTGTTTTATTGGTAATAGATGAAATGAATACTACATTAGTTCCAATTTACTGTGTTGACTATTGGAAAAAATATTAATGGTATAGCAAGTTATGTTTGATTATGTGGAGGATGAGTACATTAAAAAAAAATATGTTACGAGAATTAAAAACTTTGTAAGCTGCAGGTGAAAACATGAAAGCGGTAGCAAAAAATATGTGTGTTACTGTCATCAATTAGAGAAAAAAATACCAGAGTTTAAACAAATTGCTTTGTACAATAATTATTTAAAAAAAAAGCATTCTGAAATAAATTCACACTTCACATTTAGTCATGAAACACAAGCAGCCAATGAAGAAGTTTTTACCTGACTCTCAGCCTTGCTAAGTATAGCAGCTAAATTCTCTTAATATGACATCCTACCACCTTAAAAACAAAAAGGATGCAGCGGATTGTGGTACACAAGACTTGTGCAAGGTCCGTCTAATGTATTTTAGTTTATTTTATTTACTACTGTAAGTGGTCACAGGTTTCTAACGGGTTATTTCCTACTACACTGCATTTCAGCCGACGAGATTGGTTAAAAGGTATATCTAATTTTGTGCAGAAGCTTTTCCTCTTGCAAATAAATTGCGTTTGAAGAGCACCGATTTTGCATTTGGGTCTACATTACACATGTGGGCAACTTGTTTTGAGAAGCTGGCCGCATGAAATATGGCTCCTCGTCGGGCGGCCTGCACATCGAAAGAAATTCAAGGTAATTTCTTTTCAGCTGTGCCATTCAGAAAGTCACCTGGGCTGCAGTTTGCCTATGACTGGTCTACATCATCCACCGATATACATAAGTATTTTAAGATGCATCCAAACAGAAGTTATATTGTGTCTATCCCGAACGAAAGACAATAAATCCTGTCATAAGATGATATAAAGGACAAAAATCACTTATTGTTTCTCCATCAGGACTTAAGTGTAAAATTATTAAGGGAAAGGACAATTGTGGTGTGATTTAGGTGTATTTAGTGTTGAATTGGATCGAGGAATAATAATAGATGAGTCAATTAGCAAAGGTGGTGTCCAAAATGTTATCTTGCAATGATGTGAAGTTCTACATGAAAGTATTGTCAATTAACAAAGAGAGTAAAACTGTTTATTTCATGTTTCTCTGTTTTATTCTCTAGTGATGCGAATTTTCAGAACTTAAAGAATAATTTCCCGAAGTGGTAACATTTGGTGAGCAGCTCAGATTTTGTAGATAATTCACGGAATTATTTTTGCATTTTTTGTCTGAGTTTTTATTACCCATGCATAATTTACAATTTTTTTGTATCATTTATATGAGGTCTGCTTTTCTCAAGGACTTTCATTTTAATATCACAATTAATGTTCGTTATTTTACGTGTTAGCAGTTTGACATGTTTGTTGTATTCTTATTAGCATATCAGAAAACAATGATTAACTAAAGTAGTGTGTTCGAATTTATCCTTCACCATTTCTACCTAGTTCTTATATGCTATCGGTAAGACGCACAGAGACTTACACACGTATATACTCATATGCACATCAGTGTAGAATCGAAAATCGGTGTATCGAAGAAGAAAATAATAGAATTTTGATTCATATTATCTCTTTACGCAAAGGACGAATTTACCTGTATCAACTTAGAGTGCTGACAAACTAATCACTAGGAAAAGTACTAGGCTTAATGAATTTAACTCTAAGCCCCCTGATTGCCAAGCCCCAGCATGGTCGCAATCAAACGACTGAAACCAGCGAAATAATATAGAATGTATTCGCGCGGTTATGGCTGTGTAGTTGAGAAATTAATTTCTTTACCTCATGATTTCGGGTTTAGCTCAAAAGTGCAGCAGCTAGTCTTCTACTCTAGACACAGGCCGACAAATGTCTTGTTAGTGAATGTGATAGATGGAAAATGCATGGAGACTTGACTGCCGCACTTGCCCTTACCTCTCCAACACCACCCTCCTCACCAGCACCCATCACCGACCCTATCACATCACCGACTCCTTCACCTGCACTTCTTCCAACCTCATCTATTGCCTCTCCTGCTCTCTGCCATTCTCGGTACATCGGACAAACGGGGCGCCGCCTGGCCGACCGATTCGCGGAACACCTCCGAGACATCAACGTTGGTAATGACACCCCGGTGTCATGCCACTTCCGCTCTGCCGGCCACTCCTTGCAGCAACACCTGTCTGTGTTTGGATTGTCCATGCACAGGGGCCATCCGGACTCCCGTTTGCGCCGTGAACAGGGATTGGTCTTCTCCCTCCGTTCCTTTGCGCCACATGGGCTCAACTCCCCTCCCCTCTTCATCTAACCCCCTCCTCCTGTCTCTCTCCCCCACCCTCCCTCCTACCACCCACCTCTCCCCCTCCCCCACCTCCCCTCCTGCTCCGACTCCTACTTCTTTGTACGTCTCTTCACCTCTCTTCACTCCTACTTCTTTGTACGTCTCTTCACCTCTCTTCACTCCTACTTCTCTTCCTACTTCTCTTCATTCCTACTTCTCTCCACTCCTACTTCTCATCCCACTTCTCTTCCTACTTCTCTTCACTCCTACTTCTCTTCACTCCAACTTCTCTTCCTACTTCTCTTCACTCCCACTTCTCTTCACCCCTACTCTTTCTCTCCTCTCTCTTATTCTCTCCTCTCTCTTACTCTCTCTCACTCTCTTCTCTCGTACTCCCCTCTCTCTCACTCTTACTCTCTACACTCTTACTCTCTCACCTTTACTCTCTCACTCTCTTCTCTCTTTCCCTCTCTCTCACTCTCTCTCACTCTTACTCTCTACATTCTTACTCTCTTACTCTCTCACCCTTACTCTCTCACCCTTACTCTCTCACTCTCTTCTCTCTTTCCCTCTCGCTCACTCTTTTTCTCTTTCTCTCTTTCTCTCCCCCATACCCCTCTTCCCTCTCTCCCACTCTCTTCTCTCTCACTCTCTTCTCTCTCACTCTCTTTCTCTTCCTCTCATTCTCCCCCCAGACCCACCTTCGCCCTCTCTCAATCCACCTTCCCTCTCTTATACCCACCCTCTCTCCTCTCTTTCTCTCCCCTCCCATACCCATCTTCCCCCTCTCTTACATCCACCTTCCCCTTCCCCCTTCATCGTCAACACCCCCTCATAAGCTCATCCCACCACACCCCAACACACTCCTACTCTACCTTCCCACTCCACCCCATCCAATTCCTTACACACACCACCCACCCCTACCCACAGACCCCTACCTCTACCCCACCCTCAGCCTAACCCACACTCCACCCATGCCTTCCCCACCTCCCAACACCCTCACATCACACCACACCAATACCCTCGCATCACACTACAACTGACCAAGTGCTTTCTCCCTTCCCCATTTTCACACTACGTACGTCAAGATCACCAGCATTCTATCTCCCACACACAGCCCCTCGTTCTTCGATCAGCGTTTGTTATCTCCCCCTTTTCTTAGCTCTCCTGAAAAAAGAATTTCTAACTTCCGGTCAGCCATTGTTATGATCAGCCATTATTATGATTGACCGTTGACTGGACACTATTCAATTTTTTTTCTCCGTGTTTTTCTCCTTGTCTCCGTATTCTTTCTGTTGAAGAGCGTAGCTCGAAACGTCAAAGACTTTCCGTATTCCCGAGCGTCATACTAATACATCCTTTTGTTATTTACACCACCTGTCCTCGTCTGTTGTTGTTTTTTCGTATATTCTCCCATATATATATATATATATATATAAATATAAGCAATTGCAGCGGGGAAGGTGTTATTTGAAAACACACAAGAACCGGTAGATTCACTTCAGCATTTAAATTTAATTTGCCAAAATATTTTCGTCGCTTTGAGACCGCGACCTGTTCACTGATAAAATTCCATGCCGTGTGAAAGTTTGTGTTTGGTATCTAATACTATAACTACTTGTGCGTAAGAAAGATGAAGTGTTTGGAAAGGTGACAGATACTTGGTAAAACTATATATATATATATATATATATATGATATAATATAATATAAAATAAATAATATTTATATATATATATATATATATATATATATATATATATATATATATATATATATATATATATGCATATATGCATGCATATAGGTACATACATATATATGCATATATGCATGCATATAGGTACATACATGTATATAGGTATATACATGTATACATATATATGTATACATGTATACATATATACATACATACATATATATGTATATATGCATATTTGGGTACAGGACATCATAGAACGTAAACAACATGAAATACGAAAGCATGGAATACGAACTTGTTTTGCGAACAGCGAAAGAAACAAATGGAAAACAAGACAAGTAACATAAAGAACGACCCTTCATCACTTGTCGGCTCTTTATCTATTCCACATTTCGAGCAATTACGACAAGATGT
>NC_142940.1:41675064-41687564 GCF_046866305.1 Octopus bimaculoides
AGCAGGGCTGGATGATAAACCCGAAAACAAAGACACACACTCACATTTACACATACACACAGGCACAGATACAGACACGCATATACGACGGGCTCCTTACAGTTTCCGTCAACCAAATCCACTCATAAGGCTTTGGTTGGCCCGTGGCTATAGTTGAAGACATGTGGCCAAGGTTCCACAAAGAAGGACTGAACCCGGGACCATGTGGTTGCGAAGAAAACGTCTCACCACACAGCCACGTCTGCAAATGCAAATCGTCCCATGTATGTATATGTATGTAAATACACACACATACAAATGTATACATGTATGTGTGCGTATATATATATATATATATATATATATATATATATATATATATATATATATATATATATATATATATATATATATATATTTATATATATACATATACATAGATACGCACGCACACACACACGCGCACAGAAGGGAGATCTTCTAGGAGAAGATATACTTCCAGTCATCTTGCAGTGCTTGACACCGGAACCTACTATGGCGACCGTGTGGGGAGCAAAAGTGTTGTACAAGCTTTTGTCCCTTTAATCCAGTAGCGTACAGCTGTCTGACTTTGCCATTTCATTTCTTGATCCATTTTGTATTTTATAAGCCCTATGGCAGTGGATGCGTGGCGAAATGTGCAGCATAACCGTTCAAATGATAGGAGGAAAGTAAATCATAGCAGTCAAACTGAATGTAAAACGGCTATCATTTGACAAGATTAGGCGATCATCATTTATCGATGCATGCTTTCATATATACCAATATTGAGTTGTGTATTAATAAAACACCTTTAATTATTTTTTTTCTTTGTTAAAATTCAGGCGACGAGGATTAACTCTGGATTCCCCACCGTATAGTTCGTGAATTTAGAGGGTTTAAATTTGCGATACTGTCTTTTTGTTTCCCATCATAGATGGGCAGATTCCTAAAGATACCGCTCGAGCATGGAAACAAGGCACAAGGCCACACTTTAGATCGCGTAGGTCTAGTTTTACCCACTCCGATGTTTACACACGGCCAATTATACGTCGCTAGCTATGAGTAGAGCAACGGACTCTAGTATCTTGAAAATTAGTGTCGACCAAAGAGAAAATATCGTCTACAAAGAAGTTTTGTAATCAAATTGATATTATCGAAAGGAATATGATTCATAATTTAAATAAGGAAATTTATGAACTTTGAATGTATAAGAGCATAAACAAGCGTAAAATAATGTAAACAACTAAAATAAAAGTATATCTAAATAACATTTTTTCTTAATACTTTTTGTGTAGTGGTCAAAGGAAGCTCTAGCTTTTGTTAGGAGTGGTCCATATAACCATTCATGATACATAGGCTGGGAGCCTATTTCAGTTCGGGAGTGAATCGTCATCACATGTCATTTAAGCGCAAACACATGCCATATAGCTGCTATAGAATGCTGTATCACCAAAAATAAAGTAATTTCTCTAAGACATCACTCTAAGACATCAAGCCCATTTACACATTTCTCAATACATACTGCTGTTATGACTACGCTCCATCATTTTATGCCTCAATCGTAGATGGATAGATTAACCAATATAGGTAATAAAAACAAATCTAAATGTTGATGTTTTGAAATTTGAAATGTATTTAAAACATATGTCCCAAGTAATTATGTAAGAAAGTTGTTGCATAATTATTCGAAACAAGCGTATAAAATAAGACGCCGCATACATATAATATATATAGCACGAAACATAAATTTCAGAAGACATAAATGTTCACTGAAAATGTCCATATAAATTATGAATGATTTGTAGTCTGTAAAGAGAAATAAGAAATGAAAATGGTAAGCTTCTAGCACCCTATAGAAAAGAATTCTGCATTGTCTTAATCAAGTCTTGCGGCGCTGAAAGTTCTCTTTAAAGAAATGTATAAGGCTATCCGTCACAGGGGATTAGATATGAAACTTTCAGAAACAGATCAACGAATAGAAAAGCCGATACATTTTATATTCAGTTAGATGAAGCCATCTTGCAGGAAATAGTTAATATAAAATAGTCGACATAGAATTAACCTTCTAGGATCACACACATATACGCAAATTTATAACCACCCCACACACACACACACCATTACACACACAGATATATATATATATATATATATATATATATATATATATATATATATATATATATATATATATATATATATATATATATATACAGGGTGGTTAAAAAGTAACTCCCTATTTTAAAATACTTATAATTACTTTATTAACTATAATTGTTAGAAAAAAAAGGAATATGTGAAGAAAGCGTATAGCATGGAATTTTATCTAAAATACGATATAGGCACCAGCATTCACCACCAGCTTCTGAAGCCGACCGGGAACTGCATCAACTGATTTCATCAGGAACTCTTGTGGGAGGGAAGACATAACTTTTCGTATTCGCCAGTCAAGTTCGTCCAAGTCGTTGGTTTGGTAGAGTAGACTTGCTCCTTTAATCAACCCTAAAGAAAAAATGCGCAGGGTGCTAAATCAGGTTTTCTAGCCGGTTAGTCATACGGTCCTCGACGACCCATCCATCTCCCAGAGCAATAGGCACTTAGCCATTCACGAACAACAATAACAAAATATGTAAGAGCGCCATCTTGCTTAGAAATCAAAATCTTCAATATTCTCCCAAGTACTGATAACTGGCCAGATCTTATCTTGCGACATGGTGAGGTACCTTTCAGCATTCATGGTATTGCAACCGATGAAAGGACCCACGATCCTGTCCGAAGTCATTCCACACTATACAGTTACCTTGGGCCAATTTTGCATTTTTTCAGAGGTAATACGAAGATCTTCTCCGGCCCAGTAGTGGCAATTGTGATAGTTCACAAAACCCACCGATGTGGAATACTGTTTCATTACTCCAGAGGATATTTTCTAAGAGATCAGACTATGTTTGTAGTGCATCTAAATTTCAAATAAAATAATCGATCTGAAAAAAACAAAAACAACGTAGAATCAATACCTATACATTAAAGAACATTCACAACAAATTTGAGGGAAAAAATTATAGCTAATAAATAAATTATAAGTATCTTAAAATAGGGAGTTACATTTCAATCACACACTATATGTATATATATATATATATATATATGCATACAATACAGAATGGGACAGGAACACAAAACATCCAGACAGTTAGGTGATACAAGAAAGGGACAAAACATCCAGATAGACGATACAAAGAAAACACGGACAGGTCATTCGGAGTTTTCTTTCTTCAGTCGAGATCCACATTATCTTTGCAATTTCGGCTGGTTATTCTCAATATTGCTCCAATCTGGCCAGCCCCAAGGAAAGACTAAGCTAAGAGCATTAGATTCTTTGGAAGAAAGCAGCGAATGTATACAAAAACAAACACGGAAAAAACGAACAATGTTACACAAATACAATAGGAATAATAAGGGGACATAACAACAGATGTCTTTCGACTAAGGACGAGTTAAATTAAGCTGGCGTATATGGAAATATATATATATATATATATATATATATATATATATATATGCAGAGGATATGCAAAGGTCAGGGGAGATTGGGGTTAGTGTGCTCTGTTAAATGTCTTATTAAAGTGTTCATGATCGACAGCGTCCTAGTATATTGAGAGAAAAGTTAGGCATAAGAGGAATTAGATGCTGTGTAAAAGAGAGATTGCGCTGATGCACATATATATTATCTATCTATCTATCTATCTATCTATCTATCTATCTATCTATCTATCTATCTATCTGTCTGTCTGTCTGTCTGTCTGTCTGTCTGTCTGTCTGTCTATCTATCTATCTATCTATCTATCTATCTATCTGTCTATCTATCTGTCTGTCTGTTTGTCTGTCTGTCTGTCTGTCTCATTATCTAGCAATCAATCTATATCTATCTATCTATCTATCTATCTATCTATCTATCTATCTATCTATCTATCTATCTATCTATCTATCTATCTATCTATGTCTCTCTCTCTCTCTATATATATATATGTATATACATATGTATGTATGCATAGATTTGTACGAATGTGAGTGTGTGTCTGTTTATACATACGTATACATGAAAACTTAAATAAGTTTTGGGACACGCATCAGGATACTTTCGACGAATCATATAATTATACAGCAAAGAAAGTAAATATTTCTATTTCTCTATGTTAAACCAACAGCTAAATGACTCTATTATACATTTACAAAACACACTTAAACTTCACAAACTTGTCTTGAGATTGATGATTCACTGTTTCTGTCTAGAAAAGGCCAATTTTTTTCAAGTTTTTTCTCACAATTTTGCATTGAGTTAAGACTGTGTTTTTTTGTTTCATTTTTTAAAAATGTTTTATGTCTTTTAAAAAAATTATTTGTTTAGTGTTTGTATTCCGTGTACTGATACCCTCTTTACAGTTATAATCAAGGAGAGTTGTAGTTATAATAACGACACAAATATGTTAAGCTTTCGTGTTTGCTTGTCGCTTATGATGGTTTTTATAGCGTAGAATTCACCTTTAACGGGAAAGATAAGTACTACTTGTCTACCATTGAACCTGACCTGAAAACACAATATTCTTATCCTCTTAAACACACACACACACACACACACACACACACACACACACACACACACACACACACACACACACACATACACACAAACACACATACACACACACACACACACACACACACACACACACACACAGAAATTCACACCAACATGGAAATACACATACATATACACGCACACATACACAGGCAAACACAAGTATATATACAGTTGTGTATATATAAATATACAATATGTACATGTAGGAAATTTTAAAAGGAAAATAATTTAGAATATAATATATGCAGGTGACACGTAACATTTTATTTATTTAGTCATTTATTTATTTATTTATTTATTTATTTTATTTATTGCTAAATTTGCTTCCTACAGAGTAAGATGGTCGGTCAAATAAGCAATACGCACACAGAGGCGTCATTTCTCAAGCGCATACAGAGATACACATGTGTGTATCAACGTATATGTGCATACCTATGTATGCATATACGTACACACGTACACACACACACACACACACTCATATATGTACGTATATATGTATGTACAAATAAATCTACATATACGTGTATACATATATACACACACACACACACACATATATATACATATATACGACGGGCTTCTTTCAGTTTCCGTCTACCAAATCCACTCACAAGGCTTTGGTCGGCCCGAGGCTATAGTAGAAGACAATTGCCCAAGATGCCACGCAGTGGGAATGAACTCGGAACCATGTGGTTGGTAAGCAAGCTACTTACCACACAGCCACTCCTGCGCCTATGTTATGTATATATATATATATATATATATATATACATGTATATATCTATGCATGTATAAGTATAAATATAGGTGTATATATATATATATATATGTATATATATATATATCTGTATGTATATATATACATATATATGTATCTACACACACACACACACGTATATACATATATATATGTATGCATATATATTTTTCTTTTGAAGCAGACACACACGCAGTTACACGCTCTAGTTAATAACACCTTACTGTCTTCCTGTATTATAGAATTCGATAGAAAAACGTAATAAACAATCGCCTCAAAAAAGAATAAATAAATAAATAAAAAATAAAAGATTAACCATGAAAGTTTTGTTAATAGTAAAGTATAAACTAAAAATCAATACACAAGTACAGCATAAATGAAATAAGCTGAGACAGTAACTAGGATTTCATCTTTAAGCAACTTTAATTTTCCAACGATAATTTTACCAGTTACGACACCATTCTTATGATCTGCTCCCTACTAGAAAATGCGACAATGCACCGCTATTATCCCTTCGTTCACAAGATGGTGTGGCCTTGAAACTGAATGGGCTTACATATATACATACGTATACTCACACACACCATTCTCAAATACACACACGCGCTTGCGCAACTTCGTTCAGCCGGATCACCGTTATTATCTCCCTTTCATTCGGCCTGTTTCTTCTGGCCATTTCATCATGTTGAATCGTTAATCCTTACACATTTTTTCTCTCTATTCTTTTTCTTTTGCCCTCAAACCTTTCTGAGCATTAAACTAATACACCTGCTTGTTGTTCCTACACCAGTCATCGTCTTTTGTTTTCTGTAAATTTGAACTATATCTATCTATATATATACGTGCCTTGACGTACCTAGTAATTCCCGGAAAAGCGGGGTTTATCCCTTGATTCCGTTCTCATAATTGTTTCGCTAACCCAGTAACAACAATACAAAGTATGTAGCCCTTAAAACCGTTTTTGTGCATTTATTGAGAATACCGAACTGTCTTACACAGGATCTTGTTTTTAGGAATTCCCAATAATTTATGAATAGCCAAATTGTGAAGTCATTTATGTAATAACATGAAATTAATTATCCGATAGTAAGAATTCAAATAAAGTAGCCCCGGAAACGGGTTTTAATGCGTTCCCAGCGTATATAGAACTTAGGAGGAAATACAAATAAGGTATGTATACTAAAATCGTGAAGCATGTTACGTAATAACAGGCTAATCAGCTATGAGGTAATAACAAGTCAAAGTAAATAACTTTGAAAAGAGCTTTTTGGTGTTCACAAAGAATATTACCCTCAGCGGCACTAGTGTTGGTATATGCGGCTTTGCTATTTTCATCATAAACTCCACTAACACCCAGAATCCTATTTCACGGGATAACAGCTGTTCGGCGTGCTTCTGTATAGCAGCAATTTTGGGATTGGTTTTATCGTTCTGTGCGTATGTCAAACGGCATCAGTTGATGGCACTGCCATACTACTAGAGTCTATTCCGAACCAACAATACCCTAGTTTTACTGCTCGACTAGGTATTTTTACAATTTGTCTATAATCCCAGTGCTGAAAATTCTCAGTGAGACACCGTTCGGTTGATTTTCATTGACGTCTAGATTTTTCCTGAATATATTGTCGATTTCTTTTTTTTGTTCCCTATTCCGTCTTCTTCACCTTAGGTGTCTAAATATGATTAAGGTATATTTCTTACGTACTGATAAATCTTCATAACTTGTATCAACAATAAATTATATAACCATCCAGGAAACCAGAGATTTATTATTGTTCCTGCTTAAACTGCACCTTTTATGCGCACAAACGAACGACAAAAACAACGGGAGTATGGGTGTTTCATACGTGTGACCAGATAAGTGAACTTACTTTCAGCTATGCCTATAGGCTGGATACCACATCTGCGGGAAGGCATTTGTCTGGCGCTTAGAGTCGATATTTTAACCTCTCACTGCTCTGAGTTTTACTATTATGCTTTTTAAAAACACAATCGGCTTTTGAATTTTTATGTTTTAAACAACAGAGATCATAATCTGCAATAATTAGTAAAGAAAACAAAAACAAAAAACAAAATAAAACAAAAGAAAGAAAAACAGATTGATTAAAGTTAGGAGATTTCAAAACTGCCTTGTATATTTTCCATATGTGTGCATTTACGAATATAAGATGTACTTTTTGTATATAGATATATTTCTTTGCATTTGAGATGTACAGATATATGTTTTGATTGCATTCGGAAATTACATTTCAATCCTGAATAAATTGAAACGACAGCCTTTTAAGTTTTCAGAAAGTGAAAGATTACAATACTAAAGCTTTCATTAATGAATTACACATTACATCCATTATTTCGAAAACTAATACGGCCATTACATTACAAAATTGTCGTGTTCTTCATCTCCTTGTAATTAATATATAAATACATCGATAAAGTACTAGATTGAGATTCGTTAATAATGTTTATTTTTAGATGAAAAGCGTTTCAGTTCCAAAATAAAAAGAAAAGAGAAAAAAAATGAATTTATTTATTTATTTATTTATTTCAGGATTCCGAATCTGATATTCGAAATACAAAATCTCAAAAGTATTTGTTTGGAAAGAAAGTCTTGTCGCAGTTATGACATGATCACTTGAAGGGCACGTTTTCAATACTTAAGGCAAAATTAGAATTAATTTTTACATTCTAATGTTATTTCTCTCCTTACCATAGTGGTTAAATATGTATTAATATTTACTCTTTTAAAATGAGTTTAGGTCTGACCCATATCAGAAACTGCATGCTGCATGAATTCAAAAGGAGCTCTTTAGCAATGGAAGCGGCAAGAAATATTTCTACATCGTTGGTCAATCTTGAAAGGGTGTTGCTCTTACACGATAATGCAAGACTACATATCGTTCAACTCACTTAGGAAAAGATTATGGTACTAAATACAAAGACTTACGTCACCCTCTTCACTCTCCTGACCTCATTCCATCTCACTGTCAGATCATTGCAAACATTGTTTATGAATAGTTTCTTCAATGTGAAGAGGTTAAAAACCACAGCGAGTGTTTCTTTGCTTTGAAACCTAAAGAATTTTCCGCTCGAGGGATCAACAATTTGCCAATGCAATTATTTTATGAATAGAAAAGGAAAATGTCTTGATTAAATTAATCAGTTTAGACTAACGAATCATTCTTCTCTTTCCCATCTTCGAACGCAACAGGACTTCCCAGCAAAATAGTTTTCTTATTAACAGTATAATGAGTTTCTAATACAAGCACAAGGACTGTGGATTGGAGGACTGAGGTTTAGTTGATACCACTACCCCACTGCAAGACCGATATTTTAGTATGAAAGGCAAAGCTGACCTCAGCAGTATTTGAAATCAGAACGCAGAAAGTCACAACTAAATACTTCAACGCCCACTGCCCTTTTATACAGTATAATAAAATACTTAGAGAAATATGGGTAAAAATAAACACTTGAAGAAGCGCTACTGGCCTATGATTACGCAGATTACTCCAGGATCTGTGAGGTTCCTTGTTTTGAGCAAGATAGCGCCCTTACTGAGATATTTCATATCATATTTATTTTTGGTAGCAATAATGTACCCACTCCTCAATATATTCTAGCAAATTCGAGCGTGAATATTTTCACCGATTTGTCTTCATAACACGCGATTCATCGGTGTAAAGTTCACTGGTGTATATTTTCCCTTTGTGGAGGAACAATGGCCCAGTAGTTAAGGCAGCGGACTCTCGGTCATAGGATCGCGGTTTCGATTCCCAGACCGGGCGTTGTGAGTGTTTATTGAGCAAAAACACCTAAAGCTCCACGAGGCTCCGGCAGGGTATGGTGGCGAACCCTGCTGTACTCTTCCACCACAACTTTCTCTCGCTCTCTCTTCCTGTTTCTGTTGTGCCTGTATTTCAAAGGGCCAGCCTTGTTACACTGTGTCACGCTGAATATCCCCAAGAATTACGTTAAGGGTACACGTGTCTGTGGAGTGCTCAGTCACTTGCACGTTAATTTCACGAGCAGGCTGTTCCGTTGATTAGATCAACTGAAACCCTCGACGTCGTAAGCGACGGAGTGCCAACAACAACATTTTCCCTTTAATTTACCCTTATCCGTCACCCTTGCGGCAAAGTAAACAAAAGATTATTCATATTTCGTTATTTCTCCTAACGTTCCCGTGTTCAGATCCCTTGTGTTCAACTTCTAGGGTCGATAAAATAAAAGTAGCAGTCATATAACGGAATAATTCTAATCAAATGTACTCTTCCTGCGAATTTCTGAGCAAGTGCTAACTTTAGAAACTTTAATTATTACTATCACCATAAAGCGAACTTTTGGAATCGTTAGCACGCCGGGCAAGATGTCTAGCAGCATTTCATGCATCTATATTCTTTGTTCAAGTTCAGGGTCCATGAAATAAGTACTGGTCGAGCAATGGGGCCAATGTAATTGACTTGCCACTCCCCTAAAATTTCAGGTCTTTTGTCTATAGTAGAAATAATCATTGAGGCAGTAAGCTGGCAGAGTCAAACAAAATGCATAGCGAGACTTCTGGTTCTTTAGATTCAGGGTTCAAATCCCGTCGAGGTCGATGAAATAAAGTACCAGGCAAGTACTGGCGCCGATGTAATCGAATACATCTTTTCCCACTAAAACTTTTCTGGCCTTGTGCCCAAAAACAAGAATTATTTCTATCAACCTATAAAAAAGCTGCTGTCATTTAGATCTACGATCAAAAGCTTTCCAAACTTGACCATCTCGTTTACTGTTCTTATACTGTGCATCTCGAACCACATTATTCCAATGTATCACTTCATGTATGAGGGTTGTAGTGTGTGATATAAGAGAAATTTAGTTGTTATTTCTAGAAATTTGAGCAACTACTTACAGGCTTGCTCAAACTTTTTTTGGTAAACTAAATTTGTAAATCTGACTTTTGATTGTCTCCACCTCTTGTGATGTTAATCACTTTGCGAAAGTCATTAAAGTCGCAATCAAATCATAATTGGTATAATTCATGTTGCGTTTGTTTAAATACGAAATGTGTGTAGGTGTATGTATGTATGTATGTGTGTGTGAGAGAGAGAGGGAGAGAGAGAGAGGGGGAGAGAGACAGAGAGAGTGCGCGCGCGAGATTTGTGCTTTGATCATGCCAAGTAATGCTACAAATGTTTTTTGATGCAATACAACCGCCGTCACCACCACCACCACCACCACCAATACAACCACCACCACCAACACCACCACCGCCGCCGCCGCCATCACCATCACCACCACTAAATACAAATATATATATATATATATATATATATATATATATATATATATATATATATATATATATACAGGCACATGTATATCATATAATATATACATATACATACACTAATATTTAATATATATATATATATATATATATATGCGTGTGCGTGTATATATCATTATCAGCACGTAGATGCAAATTTTATACATCACACATATATATATATATATATATATATATATATATACATACACACACACACACACACACACACACACACACACACACATACATATATATATATACACACATACATATACATACAGACACACAGATACACACGCATATATATGCATATATATATGCATATATATGTGTGTATATATACGTCTATCTTTGAGTGTGTGCGTATACGTATACATACACACATAAAGGAGACACACAGACGCACAGACGCATGCATAAATGTCCACATACACACGAAGACAAAGCTCTGTTTTTATTCCTTCAGAAACTGAGAAGGAAAAGATGAGAATGCGATATAAAGAGAAAACAGCAACCGTTAGCACTTTTTTTTCCCCACTGGAATTTAAAACACAACTTCATAGATTAGCAAATTGTAAATAATTATTGAACAAAACACTCTATATAGATATATAGTTAACTACATGTGCGTGCGCACATATACATACAGATGCGCGCGCGTGCATAATGATGCACTCATAATTTCTTCTGAACAAGAAACACGATTTATATTATTATTATAATGAGAATACAGCATATATATATGTGTGTGTGTGTGTGTGTGTGTGTGTGTGTGTGTGTGTGTGTGTGTGTGTGTGTGTGTATGTATATATATACACGTATATATAATGTTTATATATATATATATATATATATATATATATATATATATATATATATGTATGTATATATATATATATATATATATATATATATATATATATATATATATATATATATATATATATATATATATATATATATATATATATTTATGTATATAGATGTGTGTATTTTTCCCTTGTTAACATATATATATATATATATATGTATATATGTATGCATGTATATAATAAACACATACACATATACACGTGCACACAGACACACATATACACATGCACACAAATACATACGCATACATAGTTCCTCACGTATACACACACCTATACACACACATCCATACACACATCGGTACACACATATACACAGCTAATTCGAAGTGAAGAGGAAGTAGACACAACATCACTCTAACTGTGAAGTTAATAAGAATCTAAAAATAAGACAAGACCTTGTAGTGATCTTTACTATTTTCTAAGTTCTCTAGCAACAATAGTTAATTCTAAAGTCACTTCCCTGCAGCCAAATAATTTCTACCTAATCAAAATAACTGTTTTGCTAAATGTGGTTCTGTCTGATAAAAGTATGGTTTCAGACAAGCAATGGCGGACTTCGTTACTCACAGACTTTTAATAAAGGCCAAAAACCGATATATTTTATTGCAGTCTTTATAACTCGAGAACACACTGCAATAGATCTCCGACTAACATGATTTGTTTTTTCCTTTTTCTTTTCTTCTCTTTTCTTTCTTTTTCTATTATATATATAATTTTTTTTCTTTTTTCGGTTAATGCTTTTTTGTCTTTTTTTTTTCTATCACATTTCTTATTAAACAACGGCGAATCAGAATTAATTGAAATCTAGAATTGCTTATTATTGTATACATGCACACGTAAATACATACATAAATACACACTCTCGCAGGTATACTGGCATGAACGTATATATATATATATATATATATATATATA